>NW_027013670.1:312139-395476 GCF_036934945.1 Oncorhynchus masou masou | reverse complement strand
TCAGACAGACCACACCATAGTAACAAAACAGACAGACCGCTCCATTAACAAATCAGACAGACCACTCCATTAACAAATCAGACAGACCACACCATTAACAAAACAGACAGACCGCTCCATTAACAAAACAGACAGACCGCTCCATTAACAAATCAGACAGACCACACCATTAACAAAACAGACAGACCGCTCCATTAACAAAACAGACAGACCACACCATTAACAAATCAGACAGACCACTCCATTAACAAATCAGACAGACCACTCCATTAACAAATCAGACAGACCACACCATTAACAATCAGACAGACCACTCCATTAACAAATCAGACAGACCACTCCATTAACAAAACAGACAGACCACTCCATTAACAAATCAGACAGACCACCCATTAACAAATCAGACAGACCACTCCATTAACAAATCAGACAGACCGCCCATTAACAAATCAGACAGACCACACCATTAACAAAACAGACAGACCGCTCCATTAACAAAACAGACAGACCACACCATTAACAAAACAGACAGACCACACCATTAACAAATCAGACAGACCACACCATTAACAAATCAGACAGACCACTCCATTAACAAATCAGACAGAAAGCACCATAAAAATCAGACAGACCACTCCATTAACAAATCAGACAGACCACTCCATTAACAAATCAGACAGACCACACCATTAACAAAACAGACAGACCGCCCATTAACAAAACAGACAGACCACACCATTAACAAAACAGACAGACCACACCATTAACAAATCAGACAGACCACACCATTAACAAATCAGACAGACCACTCCATTAACAAATCAGACAGACCACTCCATTAACAAATCAGACAGACCACCCATTAACAAAACAGACAGACCACTCCATTAACAAATCAGACAGAAAGCACCATGGACAAATCAGACAGACCACTCCATTAACAAATCAGACAGACCACTCCATTAACAAATCAGACAGACCACTCCATTAACAAATCAGACAGACCACTCCATTAACAAATCAGACAGAAAGCTCCATGGACAAATCGTGCTCTGATAAAGTAGAACCTTGAGGGCCCGGTTCCCGGACTGATTAATCTTAGAACTGGGGTGAAAATAACTTTCAATGGTGATTCTCCAATGAACTTTCTTCATTCCAGGACTACTAGACTTAATCTGTGTCCGGGAAGCAGGCCTTGAGAGTGGTGAGCTCCACTCCATGCTCTGTCTGTCTGTCTGTCTGTCTGGGAAGCAGGCCTTTGAGAGGGTGAGCTCCACCCATGCTCTGTCTGTCTGTCTGTCTCTGTGTGTGTGTCCGTGTGTCCGTGTGACTGACTGCCAGCACTGCTGTGTACGTGGGCCTGATCTGGTCGACCAGCAGCATGAAGACGAACCCCAGGACCAGGGAAACCCCGATGTAGGCATGGAGGTGCTCGTGGCCGTGGCCGTGGCTGTGCTCCACACTGACCCCCAGAGCTGCATCCACACCTTCCTTGGGCTGGGACACCTCCACACCTCCACCTGGCCAGGGGCGTGGCACACCTACACAGAGAGAGAGAGGAGAGAGAGACTGAGACCCTACCCCATACAGTAGAGACAGAGACCCTAACCTATAGAGTAGAGACAGAGACCCTAACCTATAGAGTAGAGACTGAGACCCTACCCCATACAGTAGAGACAGAGACCCAAACCTATAGAGTAGAGACAGAGACCCTAACCCATAGAGTAGAGTAGAGACAGAGACCCTAACCCATAGAGTAGAGTAGAGACAGAGACCCTAACCCATAGAGTAGAGACAGAGACCCTAACCCATAGAGTAGAGAGACAGAGACCCTAACCCATAGAGTAGAGTAGAGACAGAGTACAGACACACATCACTGTTACCTACTTGGGCTTGTTAGCATCGCTACGTACAGACACACATCACTGTTACCTACTTGGGCTTGTTAGCACGCTACGTACAGATACACATCACTGTTACCTACTTGGGCTTGTTAGCATCGCTTACGTACAGACACACATCACTGTTACCTACTTGGGCTTGTTAGCATCGCTTACGTACAGATACACATCACTGTTACCTACTTGGGCTTGTTAGCATCGCTACGTACAGACACACATCACTGTTACCTACTTGGGCTTGCTAGCATCGCTACGTACAGACACACATCACTGTTACCTACTTGGGCTTGTTAGCATCGCTACGTACAGACACACATCACTGTTACCTACTTGGGCTTGCTAGCATCACTACGTACAGACAGACATACCCAGTCAGACAAAAGAAGAACAGACCCTAACACCAAAGAGTGTTTTATAACTAACCTAAGATAGACTACAGACTGTTGTTTCCAATGGGAACAAATAAGTCATATTGGGCTGAACAAGCAACCTGGGCAGAGCCAAGCACGAGCTAGCGAGTTCCTATTGGCTGCGTTCTAGCGTGCATTTGCATATAACCATTAGGGAACGCCTACTCTGAAGTGTGTACATCACATCCTTGTAAACAACGGAATTTTTTAAACTTCGCAAAGGGTAAAGTCCACAAAACTTAGTCCAGTCTGTTTGTAACAATTTCTAGTTTTGGGAACATTATTTGAGGTCAAATACACAAACCTTAGTCCAGTCTGTTTGTAACAATGTCTAGTTTTGGGAACAGAATACTGTATTGAGATCAAATGTTTCATCAATGAGAAAATTGTCAAAATGTCAGTATCCCTTCTCCCACTGCCAGCCACTGGCTTCCTCTCACCACCATATTTGGTAGTGAGTGGAATCGCCAAGGGGATGCTTCAGATTCATACCACTGGTGAAATATCTGTCTCATTGTTTCGATCTGTGCTCAGCTTTACATAGTGCACTACTTTTGACTAGAACCCCATAGGACCTGGTCAAAAGTAGTGCACTATGAAAGGGAATATAGGGTGCCATTTGGGACACAGGCCGAGCCTCACCCTCCAGGACCTCCTCGTACAGGGCATGGACCCCCTCGGGGATGATGACAGCCAGGGCAGTACCACACAGCAGCCCTGCTCCCAGGACCGTCACCAGCTTCAGCTTCTCCTGCAGGACAAGACAGAGAGGACAGAGGGTTCAGCAGGACTACAGAACAACTAGGACAGAGGGTTCATCAGGATTACAGAACAACTAGGACAGAGGGTTCAGCAGGACTACAGAACAACTAGGACAGAGGGTTCAGCAACATTACAGAACAACTAGGACAGAGGGTTCATCAGGATTACAGAACAACTAGGACAGAGGGTCCATCAGGACTACAGAACAACTAGGACAGAGGGTTCAGCAGACTACAGAACAACTAGGACAGAGGGTCCATCAGGACTACAGAACAACTAGGACAGAGGGTTCAGCAGACTACAGAACAACTAGGACAGAGAGGGTTCATCAGGATTACAGAACAACTAGGACAGAGGGTTCATCAGGATTACAGAACAACTAGGACAGAGGGTCCATCAGGACTACAGAACAACTAGGACAGAGGGTTCATCAGGATTACAGAACAACTAGGACAGAGGGTCCATCAGGACTACAGAACAACTAGGGACAGAGGGTTCAGCAGGACTACAGAACAACTAGGACAGAGAGGGTTCATCAGGATTACAGAACAACTAGGACAGAGGGTCCATCAGGACTACAGAACAACTAGGACAGAGGGTTCAGCAGATTACAGAACAACTAGGACAGAGGGTTCATCAGGATTACAGAACAACTAGGACAGAGGGTCCATCAGGACTACAGAACAACTAGGACAGAGGGTTCAGCAGGACTACAGAACAACTAGGACAGAGAGGGTTCATCAGGATTACAGAACAACTAGGACAGAGGGTCCATCAGGACTACAGAACAACTAGGACAGAGGGTTCAGCAGGACTACAGAACAACTAGGACAGAGAGGGTTCAGCAGGACTACAGAACAACTAGGACAGAGAGGGTTCAGCAGGACTACAGAACAACTAGGACAGAGAGGGTTCAGCAGGACTACAGAACAACTAGGACAGAGGGTCCATCAGGACTACAGAACAACTAGGACAGAGGGTCCATCAGGACTACAGAACAACTAGGGACAGAGGGTTCAGCAGGACTACAGAACAACTAGGACAGAGGGTTCATCAGATTACAGAACAACTAGGACAGAGGGTTCAGCAGGATTACAGAACAACTAGGACAGAGGGTTCAGCAGGACTACAGAACAACTAGGACAGAGAGGGTTCATCAGATTACAGAACAACTAGGACAGAGGGTCCATCAGGACTACAGAACAACTAGGACAGAGGGTTCAGCAGGATTACAGAACAACTAGGACAGAGGGTTCAGCAGGACTACAGAACAACTAGGACAGAGAGGGTTCATCAGGATTACAGAACAACTAGGACAGAGGGTTCATCAGGATTACAGAACAACTAGGACAGAGGGTTCATCAGGATTACAGAACAACTAGGACAGAGGGTTCAGCAACATTACAGAACAACTAGGACAGAGGGTTCATCAGGATTACAGAACAACTAGGACAGAGGGTTCAGCAACATTACAGAACAACTAGGACAGAGGGTTCAGCAGGATTACAGAACAACTAGGACAGAGGGTTCAGCAGGATTACAGAACAACTAGGACAGAGGGTTCAGCAGGATTACAGAACAACTAGGACAGAGGGTTCAGCAGGATTACAGAACAACTAGGACAGAGGGTTCATCAGGACTACAGAACAACTAGGACCGAGGGTTCAGCAGGATTACAGAACAACTAGGACAGAGGGTTCATCAGGATTACAGAACAACTAGGACAGAGGGTTCAGCAGGACTACAGAACAACTAGGACAGAGGGTTCAGCAGGACTACAGAACAACTAGGACAGAGGGTTCAGCAGGACTACAGAACAACTAGGACAGAGGGTTCAGCAGGACTACAGAACAACTAGGACAGAGGGTTCATCAACATTACAGAACAACTAGGACAGAGGGTTCAGCAACATTACAGAACAACTAGGACAGAGGGTTCATCAGGATTACAGAACAACTAGGACAGAGGGTTCAGCAGGATTACAGAACAACTAGGACAGAGGGTTCAGCAGGATTACAGAACAACTAGGACAGAGGGTTCATCAGATTACAGAACAACTAGGACAGAGGGTTCAGCAACATTACAGAACAACTAGGACAGAGGGTTCAGCAGGATTACAGAACAACTAGGACAGAGGGTTCAGCAGGATTACAGAACAACTAGGACAGAGGGTTCATCAGGATTACAGAACAACTAGGACAGAGGGTTCATCAGGACTACAGAACAACTAGGACAGAGGGTTCAGCAGGACTACAGAACAACTAGGACAGAGAGGGTTCATCAGGATTACAGAACAACTAGGACAGAGGGTTCATCAGGATTACAGAACAACTAGGACAGAGGGTCCATCAGGACTACAGAACAACTAGGACAGAGGGTTCATCAGGATTACAGAACAACTAGGGACAGAGGGTCCATCAGGACTACAGAACAACTAGGACAGAGGGTTCAGCAGGACTACAGAACAACTAGGACAGAGAGGGTTCATCAGGATTACAGAACAACTAGGACAGAGGGTCCATCAGGACTACAGAACAACTAGGACAGAGGGTTCAGCAGGATTACAGAACAACTAGGACAGAGGGTTCATCAGGATTACAGAACAACTAGGGACAGAGGGTCCATCAGGACTACAGAACAACTAGGACAGAGGGTTCAGCAGGACTACAGAACAACTAGGACAGAGAGGGTTCATCAGGATTACAGAACAACTAGGACAGAGGGTCCATCAGGACTACAGAACAACTAGGGACAGAGGGTTCAGCAGGACTACAGAACAACTAGGGACAGAGAGGGTTCAGCAGGACTACAGAACAACTAGGACAGAGAGGGTTCAGCAGGACTACAGAACAACTAGGACAGAGAGGGTTCAGCAGGACTACAGAACAACTAGGACAGAGGGTCCATCAGGACTACAGAACAACTAGGACAGAGGGTTCAGCAGGACTACAGAACAACTAGGACAGAGGGTTCATCAGGATTACAGAACAACTAGGACAGAGGGTTCAGCAGGATTACAGAACAACTAGGACAGAGGGTTCAGCAGGACTACAGAACAACTAGGACAGAGGGTTCATCAGGATTACAGAACAACTAGGACAGAGGGTTCATCAGGATTACAGAACAACTAGGACAGAGGGTTCAGCAGGATTACAGAACAACTAGGACAGAGGGTTCATCAGGATTACAGAACAACTAGGACAGAGGGTTCAGCAACATTACAGAACAACTAGGACAGAGGGTTCAGCAGGATTACAGAACAACTAGGACAGAGGGTTCAGCAGGATTACAGAACAACTAGGACAGAGGGTTCATCAGGATTACAGAACAACTAGGACAGAGGGTTCAGCAACATTACAGAACAACTAGGACAGAGGGTTCAGCAACATTACAGAACAACTAGGACAGAGGGTTCATCAGGATTACAGAACAACTAGGACAGAGGGTTCAGCAACATTACAGAACAACTAGGACAGAGGGTTCATCAACATTACAGAACAACTAGGACAGAGGGTTCAGCAGGATTACAGAACAACTAGGACAGAGGGTTCATCAGGATTACAGAACAACTAGGACAGAGGGTTCAGCAGGATTACAGAACAACTAGGACAGAGGGTTCAGCAACATTACAGAACAACTAGGACAGAGGGTTCAGCAGGATTACAGAACAACTAGGACAGAGGTTCAGCAGGATTACAGAACAACTAGGACAGAGGGTTCAGCAGGATTACAGAACAACTAGGACAGAGGGTTCATCAGGACTACAGAACAACTAGGACCGAGGGTTCAGCAGGATTACAGAACAACTAGGACAGAGGGTTCATCAGGATTACAGAACAACTAGGACAGAGGGTTCAGCAGGACTACAGAACAACTAGGACAGAGGGTTCAGCAGGACTACAGAACAACTAGGACAGAGGGTTCAGCAGGACTACAGAACAACTAGGACAGAGGGTTCAGCAGGACTACAGAACAACTAGGACAGAGGGTTCATCAACATTACAGAACAACTAGGACAGAGGGTTCAGCAACATTACAGAACAACTAGGACAGAGGGTTCATCAGGATTACAGAACAACTAGGACAGAGGGTTCAGCAGGATTACAGAACAACTAGGACAGAGGGTTCAGCAGGATTACAGAACAACTAGGACAGAGGGTTCAGCAACATTACAGAACAACTAGGACAGAGGGTTCATCAGGATTACAGAACAACTAGGACAGAGGGTTCAGCAACATTACAGAACAACTAGGACAGAGGGTTCATCAGGATTACAGAACAACTAGGACAGAGGGTTCAGCAACATTACAGAACAACTAGGACAGAGGGTTCATCAACATTACAGAACAACTAGGACAGAGGGTTCAGCAGGATTACAGAACAACTAGGACAGACGATAGTTGTAGTCGGAATACGACTCACCTCTGAGAAGCTGACAGCCAGAGGAATGGTTCCAGACACATAACACCCCACCAACATGGCCAGGGAAAGCAGGCTGATCGAAGTGAAGTCGTCCATAGACATAGTTACAGATTAGATAACACAAATGGTGTTGTTGCTCTTCAACTTGCTTGCTTGACACGACTTGTGGTTCGTGTTGAGGCTCCAGCTCGCTCGACAAATATAACTCCCGGACGTCGCAATTCTGGCTAGAGCTTTTCTGTACCGAGGTCTAAACAGACATGTCAGTCTTACTCATTTCTAGTGACTTTCAGAGGACGTGGAAAGGCTCCAAGTTATTGATCTATCTTGAACGCGGTTTTGTTATGCAAACATATACATCTAGAGAACTACCTAACTAGTCTGATCCTTACTTTGCAGATATGTAAACACCGTTGGCTAGCAGAGTTAGCCTAGCGGGCAATCTTCTCGCTTGAGTCTTATTGCCTACAGCAGGCAAGTTGTAATTCATAGTGTGTTGACCACATCGTACACTCTCCAACGTTGCTATTTGTTATAACCATTTCATCAAAACTAGCTACCTGCAGTAAGCTATTATTATTATTATTATTTATATATATATATATATCTATAGCTAGCTCGAAATGTTTTGCCAACAAGTCAGCATCTCCATTGCGGATGAAATGTAGCACTTCCGGGTAACGCCTACGTCACCGTCCGTGCAACAAACAAAAACATGCCACGTACGCGTGTAGTACGCGTACACGACACATATTCATTCTGTGTTTACTTTTCTCTTCACTGACTGTGGACCGATACGTCAGATGTTACATAAGTCAATCTATTTACATGTATATAAGGTATAACCGTTTTAGCTGGTTGTGGTTAATCTTTTCTAGGAACTTAATGATGACAAATGTCTTCTTCATTTTCATCTTCTTTGGGATTGGGTTGAAGGATCGTATCCAATTTTTTGAGGTGCATGCACAGCCACTTATTGTCCTGGAGGTCAGTTATGGCTGACTGAACGGCTTTAGACAAAAACAATGAGGGGAATGGGAGATTAGATATAGGCAATAGTTTTTAAAATGGGTCTGTGGTGTTCTCAGTGTTAATAGTGAAGTCACCAAAAATGTGAGGATTATCTGCCATGACTGTGCTGTAAATTCATCATTCTTGAGCCATGTTTCAGTCAGGCCAATCACATCAGGTTTACGATCAGTGATTAGTTCATTGACTATGACTGCCTTGGTAGTGAGGGGATCTGACATTAAATTGTTCTATTTTGAGAAGTGAGGTATTATCACAGTCTCTTTCAATAAGGACAGAACATGAGGAGGTCTTTACTCCAGTGAGATTGCTAAAGCGAACACCGCCATGTTTACAGAAATACGGAAAGTATTCAGACCCCTTCACTTTTCCCACATGCTGTTACATTCCAGCCTTATTCTACAATGGATTTAATGAACGTTTGTCCTAATCAATCTACACACAATACCTCATAATGACATCACAATACCCCATAATAATGACATCACAATACCCCATAATAATGACATCACAATACCTCATAATGACATCACAATACCCCATAATAATGACATCACAATACCCATAATAATGACATCACAATACCCCATAATGACAAAGCGAAAACAGGTTTTTAGAACAGAAATAGCTTATTTGCATAAGTATTCAGACCCTTTGCTGTGAGACTAGAAACTGAGGTCAGGTGCATCCTGTTTCCATTGATCATCCTTGAGATGTTTCTACAACTTGATTGGAGTCCACTGGTGGTAAATTCAATTGATTGGACATGATTTGGAAAGGCACACACCTGTCTATATAAGGTCCCACAGTTAACAGTGCATGTCAGAGCAAAAACCAAGCCATGAGGTTCAAGGAATTGTCCGTATTGCTCCGGGACAGGATTGGTCGAGGCACAAATCTGGGGAAGGATACCAAAATATTTCTGCAGCATTGAAGATCCACAAGAACGCAGTGGACTCCATCATTCTTAAATGGAAGAAGTTTTGAACCACCAATACTCTTCCTAGAACTGGCCGCCCGGCCAAACTGAGCAATCTGGGGAGAAAGGCCAAGAACCCAATGGTCACTCTGACAGAGCTCCAGAGTTCCTCTGTGGAGGTGGGAGAACCTTCCACAAGGACAACCATCTCTGCAGCACTCCACCAATCAGGCCTTTATGGTAGAGTGGCCAGACGGAAGCCACTCCTCAGTAAAAGGCACATGACAGCCCTCTTGGAGTTTGCCAAAAGGCACGTAAAGGACTCTCAGACCATGAGAAACGAGATTCTCTGGTCTGTCAAGCCAAGATTGAACTCATTGGCCTGAATTCCAAGCGTTACGTCTTGAGGAAACCTGGCACCATCCCTACAGTGAAGCATGATGGTGGCAGCATCATGCTGTGAGGATGTTTTTTAGAGGCAGGGTCAGGGAGACTAGTCAGGATCGAGGGAAAGATGAACAGAGCAAAGTACAGTGAGATCCTTGATGAAAACCAGCTAGAGAAGGTGTCCACATAATTTTGATAAGCTGATCTAGTGGTGTCCACTTACCTTTGTAAATATAGTGTATGTTGCGAATTGGTGACCTCTGACTGTTTCATCATAACATAGTTAGTGATGATGTAATGGGTTGAAAACAAAGTAACTAAAAACAGACACCCCTTTATTATAATTTTTTATAACCAATTTGTTTATGTATTTGTCTTAATTAATCTAAATTGTATAGATATATATATATATCACTACATGCTTCAGCAGTAGTGAGGCCATCAAGCCAATAGATGGCGCTGTTGCACTGTGGTAGATGGAGAAACAACAAGTTCTGTTCAATCGCACGCACCATTCTTCAGAATAAAGAAAGTGCCCGAATTGTGTCCGTTCTTTTTACAATTACAGGCCACCTCAGCTACAGACTGAGACCGGTAACACTGAGATGGATGGACAATATCCCTATATCATGATCCTTTACGTCGGTAGGCCTGTCCCCTGGTGTGGTAAATTATACACGATCGCTGGATGATTCTTTTTAAGTGGAATATTGCGGGTAATGAAGTCGCCAATGACGAGGGTTTTCAATTTGCCAGCGCTAATGATGGGAGGCTTCTGCGGCTCAGACCCAGTAACCGTGGAGGAACAACTAGTGGGGAAACCAGTTGAACGTTTCTATCGGCTGAATGAGCTACACCGGTTGACCATGCGATAGCATTTCTTTCCAGAAGTCCGCCTGCAGGGACTGATCATTATTTACTGGGGGCACAGACGTTGTTTCATCTTTTTCTACACTTAAACTGCCCTTGCCTAACGATTACGTCTGAAGTCGAGCTTGCTACTCGGTTATCCTCACCTGTATATTATATACAGGCGATACCTGTACATTACTACTACAGCGACTGTAAAGCGGCTGATAAAATGGTACTTAGTCTTTTGGTCCGGACGAGGTCCTGCCAGATAGTGTCCTGGGTGAAAACGTTTAGTTGGAAACGTCATGTGAGGACAAAACTAAGATGTTGGTAAACCTGTTACATTTATATAAAGAAAAAAGCCAACTAGCGACAAATATCAACTATTATTTTTATATTTATTATTTTTAGCTGCTCTGATATATCTATCATGATGGGGTAGACCTAGAGACTGGTATAAATAAATACAGTATAGTTGGGAACAGTAGAAAGGGAAAATCTCAGAGATCATAACAGAAGAAAGGACTGTGTATTTATTTGCAGACAGTTTGACACAGCACTGAAAACCTCCTCTCTACTCAAACCCCTTGGTTCTGATCCACTTCCCTCTCTCTACTCAAACCCCTTGGTTCTGATCCACTTCCTCTCTCTACTCAAACCCTTGGTTCTGATCCACTTCCTCTCTCTACTCAAACCCCTTGGTTCTGATCCACTTCCCTCTCTCTACTCAAACCCCTTGGTTCTGATCCACTTCCCTCTCCCTACTCAAACCCCTTGGTTCTGATCCACTTCCCTCTCTCTACTCAAACCCCTTGGTTCTGATCCACTTCCCTCTCCCGACTCAAACCCCTTGGTTCTGATCCACTTCCCTCTCTCTACTCAAACCCCTTGGTTCTGATCCACTTCCCTCTCTCTACTCAAACCCCTTGGTTCTGATCCACTTCCTCTCTCTACTCAAACCCCTTGGTCTGATCCACTTCCCTCTCTCTACTCAAACCCCTTGGTTCTGATCCACTTCCTCTCTCTACTCAAACCCCTTGGTTCTGATCCACTTCCTCTCTCTACTCAAACCCCTTGGTCTGATCCACTTCCCTCTCTCTACTCAAACCCCTTGGTTCTGATCCACTTCCCTCTCTCTACTCAAACCCCTTGGCTCTGATCCACTTCCCTCTCTCTACTCAAACCCCTTGGTTCTGATCCACTTCCCTCTCTCTACTCAAACCCCTTGGTTCTGATCCACTTCCCTCTCTCTACTCAAACCCCTTGGTCTGATCCACTTCCCTCTCTCTACTCAAACCCTTGGTTCTGATCCACTTCCCTCTCTCCCGACTCAAACCCCTTGGTCTGATCCACTTCCCTCTCTCTACTCAAACCCCTTGGTTCTGATCCACTTCCCTCTCTCTACTCAAACCCCTTGGTCTGATCCACTTCCCTCTCTACTCAAACCCTTGGTTCTGATCCACTTCTCTCTACTCAAACCCCTTGGTTCTGATCCACTTCCTCTCTCCCGACTCAAACCCCTTGGTCTGATCCACTTCCCTCTCTCCTGACTCAAACCCCTTGGTCTGATCCACTTCCCTCTCCCCGACTCAAACCCCTTGGTCTGATCCTCTCCCCGACTCAAACCCCTTGGTCTGATCCACTTCCCTCTCTCCTGACTCAAACCCCTTGGTCTGATCCACTTCCCTCTCCCGACTCAAACCCCTTGGTCTGATCCACTTCCCTCTCTCTGACTCAAACCCCTTGGTCTGATCCACTTCCCCTCTCTCCCGACTCAAACCCCCTTGGTCTGATCCACTTCCATCTCTCCCGACTCAAACCCCCTTGGTTCTGATCCACTTCCCTCTCCCCGACTCAAACCCCTTGGTCTGATCCACTTCCCTCCTCCTGACTCAAACCCCTTGGTCTGATCCACTTCCCTCTCCCCGACTCAAACCCCTTGGTCTGATCCCTCTCCCCGACTCAAACCCCTTGGTCTGATCCACTTCCTCTCTCCTGACTCAAACCCCTTGGTCTGATCCACTTCCCTCTCCCCGACTCAAACCCCTTGGTCTGATCCACTTCCCTCTCTCCTGACTCAAACCCCTTGGTCTGATCCACTTCCCTCTCTCCCGACTCAAACCCCTTGGTCTGATCCACTTCCATCTCTCCCGACTCAAACCCCTTGGTTCTGATCCACTTCCCTCTCCCCGACTCAAACCCCTTGGTCTGATCCTCTCCCGACTCAAACCCCTTGGTCTGATCCACTTCCCTCTCCCCGACTCAAACCCCTTGGTCTGATCCACTTCCCTCTCCCCCGACTCAAACCCGTTGGTTCTGATCCAGTTGAATCCCTATGTGTACCGATGCTCATTCAAACCACCTGGCTGCTTAACACCATTGTAAATGCCTGTGCTGTAGGATGGTGCTTCTTGTGAACAGGTGAATTCATTCTGTAGTAGTGAGTCCCAAAATGGACCGTATGGGCCCTGGTCTGAAGTAGTGCACTTTATAGGGAATAGGTGCCAGTTGGTATCCATTTGTGATTCACAATTTCTGTTTTTGTTTCCAGTGGGAGGGATCATTACTGTTACGCCCATGTTTTGGATTGTGATGTCATAGTGTTCTATATCCTCTTCCTGGTGCGTTCCGAATGACACTTTCTCTAAATATTGTTTACATTTACATTTACATTTAAGTCATTTAGCAGACGCTCTTATCCAGAGCGACTTACAAAGTCTTGTTGACAGAGAAATGTTCCCATTTCTCATCCCATTCTCTCTCTCACTTATTTGTCTGACAGGTAATAACATTAGTCTAGGAAATTATGACAAGTATGAGAGTTTCTGTGTACGTATGTTTCAATTTAAAAAAGATATAAAAGTAGCTAAATGTGTTCTCTTCACCCCTTTCCAGGTCTCTCTGTCAGCCTTGAGGTTCACCAGACTCCCTCTGAAGTGTTACTCAAACGCGGAGAAAATGTTCAACTCTTCTGCCATCACGAGAGAACTAACTACAGACTGATGCAGTGGTTCCAGCAGTCACCAGGAGAAAAAGAACTAAAACTACTAGCTTATTTATATTTCAAGTCTCAAACCTCATACTTTGAAGAACATCTAAACGTGACTGGGGATTTGGCTCAAAATGAACCAAAGAACGCTTCTCTGAACATGTTCAACCTTAAAGGTCCCGAACACAGTGCAGTGTATTTCTGTGTTGCAAGTGAAGGTGCTGCACTGTGTTGTAGTTTCCTCTCTCCTACAACAAAAACCCTGTGTGACACAGTCTGTCTCACTGTAGTATCCCGTTTAGCAGATTACCTCCCTCCACCTGCATTGAAGGTTTGGATTTGATTCAGTGCCAATATTGTATAACCACAGAACCAGAACGAGTACAACGGGTCATCCCCGTGATGTCATAATGCTGTGCGCTGGCAGCCGTCCTTTTCTAGAGATTCTATTGGCTATGACTGTAACAGAGTTCTGTCAATTAAAACAACAAATGATGTCACTTCCTGTCTCCTCCTCCACTCCACTATTTACTGACTCCAACGATTGAGCGTTCATATGAACAGCGTGTCGGTAGGAGTGGGGATTTGAGGGAGGAGGCCCAAAGAGTGTCTCTCTGAATATGTTCGGCTTGAGACGACCCCAACACAGCGCTGTGTATTTCTGTGCTGCTGGTGAATCACAGTGGGGCTCATTCCCCTCTCTACACTAAAAAAAAAACCTTCTCTCATTCACTGTCTTAGTCGATTATACTGAAGCAACACCTCCCCTTACAGCTGCGTTTGAGGTCTGCATTCTGTCATTACATCACCGATGAGGTCACTTCCTGGCTCTCCACTCAGTAAAGATGAGATGTCAGTTGGTTTTCAACAATCATTGAGAGTCAACATGTACAAACCTCTTATCATTATCACAGTCCCCTCTTCTGGATCACAGGTAATTTAGCTACAGTTATTTATTAGTTTCCTCAAATATTTATTCAATATGAACGTGTAACAATGTGTATTAAATCTGTAACAATAATTACTTCACAGGTTTCATGCAATAATTTGTTATGCATTGTAAAGTTAAAGTAATGTACTCTTCCCATCTTTCACTCTGTCTCTCTCTCCTCACTCTCTCACTCTCTCGCTCTCTCTCTGTCTCTCTCTCTCTCTGTCTCTCTCTGTGTCTCTCTCGCTGTCTCTCTTTGCTCTCACTCTCTGTCTCTCCCTCTCTCTCTATCTCTCAATCACACTGTCTCTCTCTCATTCTCTCTCACTCTCTCTGCCTGTCTCTCTCTCTCGCTGTCTCACTCTCTCGCTGTCTCTCTCGCTCGCTATGTCTCTCTCCCCAGGTGTGTCTCTCAGTAACGTAGTGTACCAGTCTCCCTCTACACTGCTGGTAGAGCCTAATGCGTCTGTCTCTGTCTCTCTCCCCAGGTGTGTCTCTCAGTAACGTAGTGTACCAGTCTCCCTCTACACTGCTGGTAGAGCCTAATGCGTCTGTCTCTGTCTCTCCCCAGGTGTGTCTCTCAGTGAGGTAGTGTACCAGTCTCCTCTACACTGCTGGTAGAGCCTAATGCGTCTGTCTCTGTCTCTCCCCAGGTGTGTCTCTCAGTGAGGTAGTGTACCAGTCTCCCTCTACACTGCTGGTAGAGCCTAATGCGTCTGTCTCAGTCTCTCCCCAGGTGTCTCTCTCAGTGAGGTAGTGTACCAGTCTCCCTCTACACTGCTGGTAGAGCCTAATGCGTCTGTCTCTGTCTCTCTCCCCAGGTGTGTCTCTCAGTGAGGTAGTGTACCAGTCTCCCTCTACACTGCTGGTAGAGCCTAATGCGTCTGTCTCTGTCTCTCTCCCCAGGTGTCTCTCTCAGTGAGGTAGTGTACCAGTCTCCCTCTACACTGCTGGTAGAGCCTAATGCGTCTGTCTCTGTCTCTCTCCCCAGGTGTGTCTCTCAGTGAGGTAGTGTACCAGTCTCCCTCTACACTGCTGGTAGAGCCTAATGCGTCTGTTTCTGTCTCTCTCCCCCAGGTGTGTCTCTCAGTAACGTAGTGTACCAGTCTCCCTCTACACTGCTGGTAGAGCCTAATGCGTCTGTCTCTGTCTCTCTCCCCAGGTGTGTCTCTCAGTGAGGTAGTGTACCAGTCTCCCTCTACACTGCTGGTAGAGCCTAATGCGTCTGTCTCTGTCCCACTCAGCTGCAGTCATAAAATCCCTAACTATGACACTATCCTCTGGTACCAGTGTCCTGTGGGAGGCTCTGAAACTCATAGCATATGTATACTATACAGGTCAGACTGTTGAACCCTCATATAAAGGTTACGTTGACGTGAAAGGTGATGGAAGGAACGAAGCCTTCCTTCATCTCCTCAAACTGAGACAAGTAGAAGACAGTGGGGAGTATTTCTGTGCTGCTAGTTATACACAGTGGTACAGAGACACCGTCTACTCTACAAAAACCTCTACCCATCAGACCCATCTGGTACTGTATCAAAACACCTGCATTAAACCACATGAACTAGAGAGACGGGGACGATGGGGGAGTTGACACAAGAGGACAGTGCAGTGTATTTCTGTACTGCCAGACAGGACAGTGCAGTGTATTTCTGTACTGCCAGACAGGACAGTGCAGTGTATTTCTGTACTGCCAGACAGGACAGTGCAGTGTATTTCTGTACTGCCAGACAGGAGAGGACAGTGTTTTTCTGTACTGCCAGACAGGACAGTGCAGTGTATTTCTGTACTGCCAGACAGGACAGTGTAGTGTATTTCTGTACTGCCAGACAGGACAGTGCAGTGTATTTCTGTACTGCCAGACAGGCGAGGACAGTGTATTGTTGTACTGCCAGACAGGACATTGCAGTGCATTTCTGTACTGCCAGACAGGACATTGCAGTGTATTTCTGTACTGCCAGACAGGACATTGCAGTGTATTTCTGTACTGCCAGACAGGACAGTGCAGTGTATTTTTGTACTGCCAGACAGGACAGTGTATTTTTGTACTGCCAGACAGGACAGTGTATTTCTGTACTGCCAGACAGGACAGTGCAGCAGGTCCTATCTCAGCCATACAAACCCAATTCTGAGATATATAGTCACACCTCACACCTCCTACAGTGTTCTGAAGCACAGCCTCAATGCTGAACATCCTCAATGCTAAACATCCTCAATGCTAAACATCCTCAACGCTAAACATCCTCACTGCTAAACATCCCCACTGCTAAACATCCCCAATACTAAAACATCCTCAATGCTAAACATCCTCAATGCGAAACATCCTCACTGCTAAACATCCTCAATACTAAACATTTGCAATGCTAAACATCCTCAATGCTAAACATCTTCAATACTAAACATCCTAAACATCTTCAATACTAAACATCCTAAACATCCTCCATGCTAAACATCTTCAATACTAAAACATCCTCAATGCTAAACATCCTCAATGCGAAACATCCTCAATGCTAAACATCCTCAATACTAAACATTTGCAATGCTAAACATCCTCAATGCTAAACATCTTCAATACTAAACATCCTAAACATCTTCAATACTAAACATCCTAAACATCCTCAATGCTAAACATCTTCAAAACTAAACATCTTCAATACTGAGCATCCTAAACATCCTCCATGCTAAACATCTTCAATACTAAACATCCTAAACATCCTCAATGCTAAACATCTTCAAAACTTAAATTTCCTAAACATCTTCAATACTAAACATCCTAAACATCTTCAATACTAAACATCCTAAACATCTTCAATACTAAACATCCTAAACATCCTCAATGCTAAACATCCTCAATACTAAACATTTGCAATGCTAAACATCCTCAATGCTAAACATCTTCAATACTAAACATCCTAAACATCTTCAATACTAAACATCCTAAACATCCTCCATGCTAAACATCTTCAAAACTAAGCATCCTCAAAAATGTATAATAATATTTTGTTTATTTTCTTCAAAATAAAGAGTACTTTTTCTTTATTACTTATAGCTTATCTTTTTCTATTACTGCACCAACAACTTCTGTTCCTATATTAATAGCTTCTGTTCCTGTATCAATAACTTCTGTTCCTGTATCAATAACTTCTGCTCCTGTATCAATAACTTCTGTTCCTGTATCAATAACTTCTGCTCCTGTATCAATAACTTTTGTTTCTGTATTAATAACTTCTGTTACTGCATCAATAACTTCTGTTCCTGTATCAATAACTTATGTTACTGTATCAATAAGTTCTGCTCCTGTATGAATAACTTCTGCTTCTGTATCAATAACTTCTCCTCCTGTATCAATAACTTCTGTTCCTATATCAATAACTTCTGCTCCTGTATTAATAACTGCTGCTCCTGTATCAATAACTTATGTTCCTGTATCAATAACTTCTGTTACTGTATCAATAACTTCTGCTCCTGTATCAATAACTTCTGTTCCTGTATCATTAACTTCTGTTCCTGTATCAATAACTTCTGTTACTGTATCAATAACTTCTGTTCCTGTATCAATAACTTCTGCTCCTGTATCAATAACTTCTGTTCCTGTATCAATAACTTCTGTTCCTGTATCAATAACTTCTGTTCCTGTATCAATAACTTCTGTTACTGTATCAATAACTTCTGCTCCTGTATCAATAACTTCTGTTCCTGTATCAATAACTTCTGTTATTGTATCAATAACTTCTGTTACTGTATCAATAACTTCTGTTACTGTATCAATAATTTCTGTTAATTTCTGTTCTCTCCTCCTCCTCCTCCTCCTTCTCTCCTCCCCACCCCCTCCTCCCCTCCTTCTCCCTCCCCCTCCCCCTCCTCCTCCCTCCCCTTCTCTCCCTCCCCCTCCCCTCCTTCCTCCCCTCCTCCTTCCTCCTCCCCCTCCCTCCTCTCCCTCCCCTTCTCCCCTCCTTCTCTCCTCCCCCTCTCCCCTCCTCCCCTTCTCTCCTCCCCTCCTTCTCTCCTCCCCTCTCCTCCCCTCTCCTCCTGGGGAATTACCATTGAGTTCCTACCTCAGCCTTTTCATTTGTCTTAGTATCTATCCGCACTAAAAAGTCACCATGTTCAAAGTATTTTCCACGTTCCTCGTTTCTCTCTCCTTCCTCTCAGGTAAGTGTCACAGAGATACGTTATATTCACTGTGGCGTCTCTGTAATGTCCTCTTGACTGTGTTTTCCTCCCCTCCGTAGAGGAGGTGGTGTTCTCCTCCTCTCTCCTCATCCGCCAGACTCCTCAACACCTCCTGAGGAGGACAACTGAACACAGAGAGGCACACCTGGACTGTCACCACGGCGACAACGACTACCCGTACATGTTGTGGTACCAACATAAGGAGAAGGGAGGACAGAAGACCATGGAACTCATTGGAACACTACACTATACAAACCCAACTCTTGAGAAGAACTATGAAACACGGTTCAACTTAACAGGTCATTCCAAGGCCAAAGCCAGCCTGGTCATCTCTGAGATAAACCCTACAGACAGTGCCGTGTATCACTGTGCAGCCAGTCAGCACAGTGCTGCAAATTCATTCCCTCACTAACCAAAAACTACTGGTCGTATCAACACGACACACCTGCACAACGTTAACTCTAACTGTCTGGTGAACAATGAATGTGTGGTTGTATATTTAGCTGGGTGGGTAGAGAAGGCAGTCCATACACAAGGCAGTCTGTTGTGTCTACACAGTCTACCTCAACATGGGTTATTCGGGTGATAAGTTAGCTTATACTGAATATCACAGCAGCATGTATGTAACGGGATTCTTCCGTTGGAGGAGAGGCGGACCAATACGCAGCGTGGTTGAAGTTCATGGTTTTTTTAATAAGAAAAACTATACATGAACAAACTACAAAACAATAAATGTGAAAACACAAAACCAGTCCCGTGTGGTACACACACTGACACAGGAGACAATCACCCACAAAACCCAACACCTAACAGGCTACCTAAATATGGTTCCCAATCAGAGACACCTAACACCTGCCTCTGATTGAGAACCATATCAGGCCAAACACTGAAACAGACAAACTAGACACACAACATAGAATGCCCACTCAGATCACATCCTGACCAAACAAAACATAGAAACATACAAAGCAAACTATGGTCAGGGTGTGACAATGTAACTGTCTAGTAATCAGAGGCTACCTCTGGTACATGTAACTGTGGAGGAATTAGAGGCTACCTCGGGTTCAACTAACTGTCTAGTAATCAGAGGCTACCTCTGGTACAACTAACTGTCTAGTAATCAGAGGCTACCTCGGGTTCAACTAACTGTCTAGTAATCAGAGGCTACCTCTGGTACATGTAACTGTGGAGGAATTAGAGGCTACCTCGGGTTCAACTAACTGTGGATTAATCAGAGGCTACCTCTGGTACATGTAACTGTCTAGTAATCAGAGGCTACCTCTGGTTCAACTAACTGTCTAGTACTCAGAGGCTACCTCTGGTTCAACTAACTGTCTAGTACTCAGAGGCTACCTCTGGTTCAACTAACTGTCTAGTAATCAGAGGCTACCTCTGGTTCAACTAACTGTCTAGTAATCAGAGGCTACCTCTGGTACATGTAACTGTGGAGGAATCAGAGGCTACCTCTGGTACATGTAACTGTGGAGGAATTAGAGGCTACCTCTGGTACAACTAACTGTCTAGTAATCAGAGGCTACCTCTGGTACAACTAACTGTCTAGTAATCAGAGGCTACCTCTGGTACATGTAACTGTGGAGGAATTAGAGGCTACCTATGGTACATGTAACTGTGGATTAATACAGGGAAGATAAGAGGGAGAGGATAACAGAGCTGAATAAACTTGGAGAGAAAGATCATAATGTCAGTTTATGTTTTGAGTTTGTTTCTTTCCAGCATGGTTTCGGGATCACAATTGAGGCTGTTCTGAAGTGATTTTGACAGAAACATAAATGTAATGTTTACTTTGAAGTTCTTAGTAAAAACCCATACATGTTGATCGGTCTTCAAAGATGTTATATCTGGCATCCCAGTAGGGGGCATAGTGAGAGCTATGAACCACAACCTCTGTAACTAAAGGTGTACCCTGACTGAAACCGTGAATACACACTCCTTCTCAACAACACAGCGTCATATTTTGAGGACGAGACTAGAATATTCTGCTCCGCTCAGTTTAAGAGACAATCTCTGTTTGTCTGTTGCCAGTTCTTCTTGTCTTGTCAAGCCTACCAGCTTGTTTTTCGTACTCCTTTTTCTTGAGCCTGTGTTCTAGTTATCACGGTTTTGATCATTCTGCCTGCCCTGAGCCTGACCCTGACCTCTGCCTGCCCTGACCCTGAGCCTGACCCTGACCTCTGCCTGCCCTGACCCTGAGCCTGACCCTGACCCTGACCTCTGCCTGCCCTGACCCTGACCCTGAGCCTGCCTGCCCTGACCCTGAGCCTGACCCTGACCCTGACCCTGACCCTGACCTCTGCCTGCCCTGACCCTGACCCTGACCCTGACCTCTGCCTGCCCTGACCCTGAGCCTGAGCCTGACCCTGACCCTGACCTCTGCCTGCCCTGACCCTGACCCTGACCTCTGCCTGCCCTTGACCTGTTGTTTGCCTGCCCCATGTTTATATAATAAACTAATAAATAATAATAAAAATAATAATAATAAAAATATCTATTTGGAGGGGGGTAGTTGTGTTGTTTTTCCCAGTGGGAGTAGTTCAGCTAGTGGGGTTGATATCTCTGGGGGGGGGTAGTTCAGCTAGTGTGGTTGATATCTCTGGGGGGTAGTTCAGCTGGTTGATATCTCTAATTTGATAGTATTTTACATTAAACCGTCCTTCAGTTGTTGTTTTTGCATCAGATAACTGATCCTATGAGATAGGAGAGTACAGGTGCCAACCATTATACTGGAGTTGTTGTCCTCGTACCTGCAGTCAGTGGTTCTACACCTTCAAAGATAGATATAACAAACAGTATATGGGTGTTTCTCTGACTGTCTGACTGTCATCCAGGTGTCCCTGGTATATAGGTCTACCCTTGTATCAAATTAGACTATTTGATTAAAAAGGGAGACGTTGTCAGAGTTGACCTTCCATTGACCTCTGGGGGTAAATGTCAGATGACACAGAAATGAACCCAGGAGTCTAAACTATCCTGGATTATACACTGACCTCTGGAGGGTAAATTCCATGACTTGAGATATAAAACAAAAGAAAACATATTTAAGATTCCCTCTAAATACATATTAATCCCTGATTGATATTACATCTTTCTGTTTTTACAAACAAAATGGAACAATATAATGGTACTGTTACTACAGCAGATATGATCAAATGGAAGTTACAAACACCTTAGATGGTTCTGGAAGTTTAGGACTGGGGGAGGGGGTAGTTTAGCTAGTGTGGTTGCTAAAAAATTAAAAATTAAAATAAAATAAAAGTATTTCACAAGAATATGATTGTCGCTGTCACATGATACTGCATGGAGGGGGGTGTTGGGTGAAGAGAGGAGGGGGTTGGGTGAAGAGGGGAGGGGGAGGGGGGTTGGGTGAAGAGAGGAGGGGGGTTGTTGGGTGAAGAGGGGGGGGGGCTGTTGGGTGAGGAGAGGGAGGGGGAGGGGGTTGGGTGAAGAGGGGGGGGGGGGGTTGTTGGGTGAAGAGAGAGAGAGGGGGGGGTTGGGTGAAGAGAGGGGAGGGGGGTTGTTGGGTGAAGAGAGGAGAGGGGGTTGTTGGGTGAAGAGGGGAGGGGGGTTGTTGGGTGAAGAGGGGAGGGGGGAGGGGGTTGGGTGAAGAGGGGAAGGGGGGTTGTTGGGTGAAGAGGGGGAGAGGGGGTTGGGGGTTGGGTGAAGAGGGGAGGGGGTTGTTGGGTGAAGAGGGGGGGGTTGTTGGGTGAAGAGAGGAGAGGGGAGGGGGGTTGGGTGAAGAGGGGAGGGGGGTTGGGTGAAGAGAGGAGGGGGTTGGGTGAAGAGAGGAGAGGGGGGGGGGTTGGGTGAAGAGAGGGAGGGGGGTTGTTGGGTGAAGAGGGGAGGGGGGTTGTTGGGTGAAGAGGGGAGGGGGGGTTGTTGGGTGAAGAGGGGAGGGGGTTGTTGGATGAAGAGGGAGGGGGAGGGGGTTGGGTGAAGAGGGGAGGGGGGGGGGTTGTTGGGTGAAGAGGGGAGGGGGGGTTGTTGGGTGAAGAGGGAGGGGGGTTGTTGGGTGAAGAGGGGAGGGGGGGTTGTTGGGTGAAGAGGGGAGGGGGTTGTTGGGTGAAGAGGGAGGGGGGAGGGGGGTGGGTGAAGAGGGGAGGGGGTTGTTGGGTGAAGAGGGAGGGGGGTTGTTGGGTGAAGAGGGGAGGGGGGTTGTTGGGTGAAGAGGGGGGTTGTTGGGTGAAGAGGGAGGGGAGGGGGTTGGGTGAAGAGGGAGGGGGTTGTTGGGTGAAGAGGGGAGAGGGGTTGGGGGGCTGGGTGAAGAGGGGAGGGGGAGGGGGAGGGGGGTTGGGTGAAGAGGGGAGGGGTGGTTGTTGGGTGAAGAGGGGAGGGGGGGTTGTTGGGTGAAGAGGGGGAGGGGGTTGTTGGGTGAAGAGGGGAGAGGGAGAGGGGGGTTGGGTGAAGAGGGGAGGGGGGCTGTGTTGGGTGAAGAGGGGGGGTTGTTGGGTGAAGAGGGGGGCGTTTTAGAGACTTAGATGGAGGCGTCAACTCCCTTATAGGACGAAACAGAAACCAAACATTACCTGTCCCCTCCTGTTCCTCTGTCTTCTCTTCTGCTTCCTCCCCTCTGCTTTTCTCAGCGCTGTTGACAGAAATAGAAAGAGTCCGTTGGGAACAGGATCCCCCATATCAACACACCTGCTGCTACAGACAGATACTGAGAAGGAGAGATGAGTAGGGAGATAGAGAGAGAGACCGGGTGGGGGAAGGAGGGAAGAGAAAGACGAGAAAATGAGAGAGAATTTGTGTTTTTGTGTGATGCTTTAACACTGTGGGGACAGGGGGCCACGGTGATATATTCACATAGAGACGCCGTACAAAAACAACCTTCTCCCATTCACTTCCGTACAAAAACAACCTTCTCCCATTCACTTCCATACAAAACCCTCCTCCCATTCACTTCCGTAGAAACACAACCTTCTCCCATTCACTTCCATACAAAAACAACCTCCTCCCATTCACTTCCATACAAAAAACGCTCCTCCCATTCACTTTCATACAAAAACCTCCTCCCATTCACTTCCATACAAAACCTTCTCCCATTCACTTCCATACAATAACCTCCTCCCATTCAAAACCCTCCTCCCATTCACTTCCATACAAATCCCTCCTCCCATTCACTTCTATACAAAACCCTCCTCAAATTCACTTCCATACAAAAACAACCTTCTCCCATTCACTTCCATACAAAAACAACCTCCTCCCATTCACTTCAATACAAAACAACCTCCTCCCATTCACTTCCATACAAAAACAACCTTCTCCCATTCACTTCCATACAAAACCCTTCTCCCATTCACTTCCATACAAAAACAACCTTCTCCCATTCACTTCCATACAAAACCCTCCTCCCATTCACTTCCATACAAAAACAATCTCCTCCCATTCACTTCCATACAAAACCCTCCTCCCATTCACTTCCATACAAAACCCTCCTCCCATTCACTTCCATACAAAAACAACCTCCTCCCCATTCACTTCAATACAAAACCCTCCTCCCATTCACTCCCATACAAAAACAACCTCCTCCCATTCACTTCAATACAAAACCCTCCTCCCATTCACTTCCATACAAAAACAACCTCCTCCCATTCACTTCCATACAAAAACAACCTTCTCCCATTCACTTCCATACAAAAACAACCTCCTCCCATTCACTTCCATACAGGATAGGCCTGGGGCACACATTGAGGAGACTGTTAAGGAGCCTGGAGAGATGCTTCTCAAGAGATCAATAATACTGAACAGGATTTTCTTCGTAACATCAAGTTAAATTCATTAGATATTGGAGTTTGTTTGATTCCTGCTTGACAACAAAACGTATTCTAAAACCAACTAGGTGATGGTGTTTTGAGTATCTCTGTTCATTTTCCCAAGAGGGTGAATGACAGAGAGATCTGAGGTAGTATCTGTTCTCTGTATCTCTGAGTATCTCTGTTCATTTTCCCAAGAGGGTGAATGACAGAGAGATCTGAGGTAGTATCTGTTCTCTGTATCTCTGAGTGTCTCTGTTCATTGTCCCTAGAGGGTGAATGACAGAGAGATCTGAGGTAGTGTCTGTTCTCTGTATCTCTGTTCATTTTCCCTAGAGGGTGAATGACAGAGAGATCTGAGGTAGTATCTGTTCTCTGTATCTCTGAGTATCTCTGTTCATTTTACCTAGAGGGTGAATGACAGAGATCTGAGGTAGCGTCTGTTCTCTGTATCTCTGTTCATTTTCCCTAGAGGGTGAATGACAGAGAGATCTGAGGTAGTGTCTGTTCTCTGTATCTCTGAGTATCTCTGTTCATTTTCCCAAGAGGATGAATGACAGAGAGATCTGAGGTAGTGTCTGTTCTCTGTATCTCTGAGTGTCTCTGTTCATTTTACCTAGAGGGTGAATGACAGAGAGATCTGAGGTAGTATCTGTTCTCTGTATCTCTGAGTATCTCTGTTCATTTTCCCAAGAGGATGAATGACAGAGATCTGAGGTAGTATCTGTTCTCTGTATCTCTGAGTGTCTCTGTTCATTTTCCCTAGAGGATGAATGACAGAGAGATCTGAGGTAGTATCTGTTCTCTGTATCTCTGAGTATCTCTGTTCATTTTCCCAAGAGGGTGAATGACAGAGAGATCTGAGGTTGTATCTGTTCTCTGTATCTCTGTTCATTTTACCTAGAGGATGAATGACAGAGAGATCTGAGGTAGTATCTGTTCTCTGTATCTCTGAGTATCTCTGTTCATTTTCCCTAGAGGATGAATGACAGAGAGATCTGAGGTATTTTTGGAATAGGAGAGTAGCGATGTGACACTGGAAGTGTGCCCTACTTTGGAAATGGAACAAAGCTCACTGTTTTAGGTAAGTTAACTTCTTAAAGATTCATAATATGTATGTGAATATGTAACCCTGAAGGTGTTTCGTTGCCAATAAGAGTCTCCTAAAGTGGTCAAGCTGAACTAAAGGGTTGATGTGAAAACGCTGTGACTTTAAACCAACCAGCCTTCTTTGGCAAAGGAACCAAACTCACTGTTTTAGGTAAATACTTCCTACTTTCTTATCGTGAAATGTATGATTTTTTTATTTTCTTTCTTCATAAAAACATGAATAATTGACTAAAAGCAAGCATTCTTAAAGTATTTCTGATGCCAAAAGCATAGAACAAGGCCGTAGTAGTTGGTCCATTACTGCTCAGTATGTCTGCACTGTGACAACTATAATCCTGCATTCTTTGGAGCAGGAACCAAACTGACTGTTCTGGGTAAGAGAATATTCCCCATGATGGAACTAATGGGTCTCTATGTGTGGTGTAGTAGCATAGTGATGTGAGGAGTTAGTTGGTTGTGGATTCAGTGCATTAGATTAGTTCATACTAGTGTTACTCCACTCAATGCTTTCTGATGCTAAGCCTGTACACTGTGCCAACTATGAGGCACATTTCGGTTCAGGCACCAAATTAACAGTTCTCGGTAAGTCATCCGTACACTATGTTTGCCTTCACGTGTCGTTTGAGTTAGACAGCATAATTGTGAGAAGAGAGATGTGATATCCTAGTAGATTATAGTATGTTTGTCTCATCTATGTGTTCTAAACCGGTAAGAACAGGGTGTTGGTTGGCATTAGGAGAATAGATTTATCAAAGGTCGTGATCGGGATGGAAAGTTCTAGAAAACAGCACAGCTAGAGATTAAATCTATATTAGAGCAGTGTTCCACTGTACTGTGCTGATGGTGCCAGGCTCAAGACGTCTATATATATATATTAGAGCAGTGTTCCACTGTACTGTGTTAATGGTGGCTCAGCATGTCTATATATCTATATTAGAGCAGTGTTCCACTGTACTGTGTTAATGGTGCCAGGCTCAGCATGTCTATATATCTATATTAGAGCAGTGTTCCACTGTACTGTGCTAATGGTGCCAGGCTCAGCATGTCTATATATCTATATTAGAGCAGTGTTCCACTGTACTGTGCTAATGGTGGCTCAGCATGTCTATATATCTATATTAGAGCAGTGTTCCACTGTACTGTGTTAATGGTGGCTCAGCATGTCTATATATCTATATTAGAGCAGTGTTCCACTGTACTGTGTTAATGGTGGCTCAGCACGTCTATATATCTATATTAGAGCAGTGTTCCACTGTACTGTGTTAATGGTGCCAGGCTCAGCATGTCTATATATCTATATCAGAGCAGTGTTCCACTGTACTGTGTTAATGGTGCCGGCCAGGCTCAGCACGTCTATATATCTATATTAGAGCAGTGTTCCACTGTACTGTGTTAATGGTGGCTCAGCATGTCTATATATCTATATTAGAGCAGTGTTCCACTGTACTGTGTTAATGGTGGCTCAGCATGTCTATATATCTATATTAGAGCAGTGTTCCACTGTACTGTGTTAATGGTGCCGGCCAGGCTCAGCACGTCTATATATCTATATTAGAGCAGTGTTCCACTGTACTGTGCTAATGGTGGCTCAGCATGTCTATATATCTATATTAGAGCAGTATTCCACTGTACTGTGTTAATGGTGCCAGGCTCAGCATGTCTATATATCTATATTAGAGCAGTGTTCCACTGTACTGTGTTAATGGTGCCGACCAGGCTCAGCACGTCTATATATCTATATTAGAGCAGTGTTCCACTGTACTGTGTTAGTGGTGCCAGGCTCAGCACGTCTATATATCTATATTAGAGCAGTGTTCCACTGTACTGTGTTAATGGTGGCTCAGCACGTCTATATATCTATATTAGAGCAGTGTTCCACTGTACTGTGTTAATGGTGCCAGGCTCAGCATGTCTATATATCTATATTAGAGCAGTGTTCCACTGTACTGTGTTAATGGTGCCAGGCTCAGCATGTCTATATATCTATATTAGAGCAGTGTTCCACTGTACTGTGTTAATGGTGCCGCCAGGCTCAGCACGTCTATATATCTATATTAGAGCAGTGTTCCACTGTACTGTGTTAGTGGTGCCAGGCTCAGCACGTCTATATATCTATATTAGAGCAGTATTCCACTGTACTGTGTTAATGGTGCCAGGCTCAGCATGTCTATATATCTATATTAGAGCAGTGTTCCACTGTACTGTGTTAATGGTGGCTCAGCATGTCTATATATCTATATTAGAGCAGTGTTCCACTGTACTGTGTTAATGGTGCCAGGCTCAGCATGTCTATATATCTATATTAGAGCAGTGTTCCACTGTACTGTGTTAATGGTGCCGACCAGGCTCAGCACGTCTATATATCTATATTAGAGCAGTGTTCCACTGTACTGTGTTAATGGTGGCTCAGCATGTCTATATATCTATATTAGAGCAGTGTTCCACTGTACTGTGTTAATGGTGGCTCAGCATGTCTATATATCTATATTAGAGCAGTGTTCCACTGTACTGTGTTAGTGGTGCCAGGCTCAGCACGTCTATATATCTATATTAGAGCAGTGTTCCACTGTACTGTGTTAATGGTGGCTCAGCATGTCTATATATCTATATTAGAGCAGTGTTCCACTGTACTGTGTTAGTGGTGCCAGGCTCAGCACGTCTATATATATATATTAGAGCAGTGTTCCACTGTACTGTGTTAATGGTGGCTCAGCACGTCTATATATCTATATTAGAGCAGTGTTCCACTGTACTGTGTTAATGGTGGCTCAGCATGTCTATATATCTATATTAGAGCAGTGTTCCACTGTACTGTGTTAATGGTGGCTCAGCACGTCTATATATCTATATTAGAGCAGTATTCCACTGTACTGTGTTAATGGTGGCTCAGCACGTCTATATATCTATATTAGAGCAGTATTCCACTGTACTGTGTTAATGGTGGCGGCCAGGCTGACTTCAGTGGAGGAACCCCGTTAACTGTTCTCGACAAAACACCAAAATAAAAATAATACAATTAACCAAATGACTGTTGGAGATGGAAACCACTTACATTTCATTCGAAAAATAGTCACAATAATGTATTTGTTTATCATTTAGATTATACCCGTTGCTGAGTTACTGTGAAAAGTATTTGAATGTACTTCTGACAGAGTAACAAAGGTTGAGAAAGTCCAGAGTCCTTGTCAGAACTAGAGACTTTAGGATACAGCCTTGTCGCTCTGCGCTTGTATGCGTGAAGCATACTTTGGAGCTGGCACCAAACTCACCGTTTTAGGTAAGAAAATATACTACCAAATGTTACGTACTAGCATGGAGAAAACATGTACAATATTCTGCAATATAAAAACAGTTACGCTTTAAACTAAAAGGTTATTTTAATGTAACTGGATCACAGTAAAAACATCAGCTATCTTCCTCTAACATTTTACACAACAAGGTATCAGAACCAGTATTGAGGTATACAGTGGTCTGGCTCTATGTCCAGACCCAGTCTACATCTCTCATGGTATTGAGAAGTGGTCTGGCTCTATGCCCAGACCCAGTCTACATCTCTCATGGTATTGAGAAGTGGTCTGGTTCTATGCCCAGACCCAGTCTACATCTCTCATGGTATTGAGAAGTGGTCTGGCTCTATGTCCAGACCCAGTCTACATCTCTCATGGTATTGAGAAGTGGTCTGGCTCTATGTCCAGACCCAGTCTACATCTCTCATGGTATTGAGAAGTGGTCTGGCTCTATGTCCAGACCCAGTCTACATCTCTCATGGTATTGAGAAGTGGTCTGGTTCTATGTCCAGACCCAGTCTACATCTCTCATGGTATTGAGAAGTGGTCTGGCTCTATGTCCAGACCCAGTCTACATCTCTCATGGTATTGAGAAGTGGTCTGGTTCTATGCCCAGACCCAGTCTACATCTCTCATGGTATTGAGAAGTGGTCTGGCTCTATGTCCAGACCCAGTCTACATCTCTCATGGTATTGAGAAGTGGTCTGGCTCTATGCCCAGACCCAGTCTACATCTCTCATGGTATTGAGAAGTGGTCTGGCTCTATGTCCAGACCCAGTCTACATCTCTCATGGTATTGAGAAGTGGTCTGGCTCTATGTCCAGACCCAGTCTACATCTCTCATGGTATTGAGAAGTGGTCTGGCTCTATGTCCAGACCCAGTCTACATCTCTCATGGTATTGAGAAGTGGTCTGGTTCTATGCCCAGACCCAGTCTACATCTCTCATGGTATTGAGAAGTGGTCTGGTTCTATGCCCAGACCCAGTCTACATCTCTCATGGTATTGAGAAGTGGTCTGGCTCTATGTCCAGACCCAGTCTACATCTCTCATGGTATTGAGAAGTGGTCTGGTTCTATGCCCAGACCCAGTCTACATCTCTCATGGTATTGAGAAGTGGTCTGGTTCTATGCCCAGACCCAGTCTACATCTCTCATGGTATTGAGAAGTGGTCTGGTTCTATGCCCAGACCCAGTCTACATCTCTCATGGTATTGAGAAGTGGTCTGGCTCTGTCCAGACCCAGTCTACATCTCTCATGGTATTGAGAAGTGGTCTGGCTCTATGTCCAGACCCAGTCTACATCTCTCATGGTATTGAGAAGTGGTCTGGCTCTATGCCCAGACCCAGTCTACATCTCTCATGGTATTGAGAAGTGGTCTGGCTCTATGTCCAGACCCAGTCTACATCTCTCATGGTATTGAGAAGTGGTCTGGCTCTATGTCCAGACCCAGTCTACATCTCTCATGGTATTGAGAAGTGGTCTGGCTCTATGTCCAGACCCAGTCTACATCTCTCATGGTATTGAGAAGTGGTCTGGCTCTATGTCCAGACCCAGTCTACATCTCTCATGGTATTGAGAAGTGGTCTGGCTCTATGTCCAGACCCAGTCTACATCTCTCATGGTATTGAGAAGTGGTCTGGTTCTATGCCCAGATCCAGTCTACATCTCTCATGGTATTGAGAAGTGGTCTGGCTCTATGCCCAGACCCAGTCTACATCTCTCATGGTATTGAGAAGTGGTCTGGCTCTGCCCAGACCCAGTCTACATCTCTCATGGTATTGAGAAGTGGTCTGGTTCTATGCCCAGACCCAGTCTACATCTCTCATGGTATTGAGAAGTGGTCTGGTTCTATGCCCAGACCCAGTCTACATCTCTCATGGTATTGAGAAGTGGTCTGGTTCTATGCCCAGACCCAGTCTACATCTCTCATGGTATTGAGAAGTGGTCTGGTTCTATGTCCAGACCCAGTCTACATCTCTCATGGTATTGAGAAGTGGTCTGGCTCTATGTCCAGACCCAGTCTACATCTCTCATGGTATTGAGAAGTGGTCTGGCTCTATGTCCAGACCCAGTCTACATCTCTCATGGTATTGAGAAGTGGTCTGGCTCTATGCCCAGACCCAGTCTACATCTCTCATGGTATTGAGAAGTGGTCTGGCTCTATGCCCAGACCCAGTCTACATCTCTCATGGTATTGAGAAGTGGTCTGGTTCTATGCCCAGACCCAGTCTACATCTCTCATGGTATTGAGAAGTGGTCTGGCTCTATGCCCAGACCCAGTCTACATCTCTCATGGTATTGAGAAGTGGTCTGGTTCTATGTCCAGACCCAGTCTACATCTCTCATGGTTCTAGTTGTTATCAGCTCTGTTATGAGCGGTGAGTTTCAAGACACAGACTTACTACGACAATGGAACTAGACTCACAGTCTGAGGTAAAGGCAAGACTCTGCCAGTGTTGAGAGGAGCACATTAGGGTGTATATAACTAGACTCTGCTAGTGTTGAGAGGAGCACATTAGGGTGTATATAACTAGACTCTGCTAGAGTCGTGAGGAGCACATTAGGGTGTATTTAACTAGACTCTGCTAGAGTCGTGAGGAGCACATTAGGGTGTATATCACTGGACTCTGCTAGAGTCGTGAGGAGCACATTAGGGTGTATATAACTAGACTCTGCTAGAGTCGTGAGGAGCACATTAGGGTGTATATCACTGGACTCTGCTAGAGTCGTGAGGAGCACATTAGGGTGTATATCACTGGACTCTGCTAGAGTCGTGAGGAGCACATTAGGGTGTATATCACTGGACTCTGCTAGAGTCGTGAGGAGCACATTAGGGTGTATATAACTAGACTCTGCTAGAGTCGTGAGGAGCACATTAGGGTGTATATAACTAGACTCTGCTAGAGTCGTGAGGAGCACATTAGGGTGTATATAACTAGACTCTGCTAGAGTCGTGAGGAGCACATTAGGGTGTATATAACTAGACTCTGCTAGTGTTGAGAGAAGCACATTAGGGTGTATATAACTAGACTCTGCTAGAGTTGTGAGGAGCACATTAGGGTGTATATAACTAGACTGCTAGTGTTGAGAGAAGCACATTAGGGTGTATATAACTAGACTCTGCTAGAGTCGTGAGGAGCACATTAAGGTGTATATAACTAGACTCTGCCAGTGTTGAGAGAAGCACATTAGGGTGTATATAACTAGACACTGCTAGAGTTGAGAGAAGCACATTAGGGTGTATATAACTAGACTCTGCTAGAGTCGTGAGGAGCACATTAGGGTGTATATAACTAGACTCTGCTAGTGTTGAGAGAAGCACATTAGGGTGTATATAACTAGACTCTGCTAGAGTCGTGAGGAGCACATTAGGGTGTATATAACTAGACTGCTAGAGTCATGAGGAGCACATTAGGGTGTATATAACTAGACACTGCTAGAGTCGTGAGGAGCACATTAGGGTGTATGTAACTAGACTCTGCTAGAGTTGTGAGTAGCACATTAAGGTGTATATAACTAGACAATGCTAGAGTCGTGAGGAGCACATTAGGGTGTATATAACTAGACTCTGCTAGAGTCGTGAGGAGCACATTAGGGTGTATATCACTGGACTCTGCTAGAGTCGTGAGGAGCACATTAGGGTGTATATCACTGGACTCTGCTAGAGTCGTGAGGAGCACATTAGGGTGTATATCACTGGACTCTGCTAGAGTCGTGAGGAGCACATTAGGGTGTATATAACTAGACTCTGCTAGAGTCGTGAGGAGCACATTAGGGTGTATATAACTAGACTCTGCTAGAGTCGTGAGGAGCACATTAGGGTGTATATAACTAGACTCTGCTAGAGTCGTGAGGAGCACATTAGGGTGTATATAACTAGACTCTGCTAGTGTTGAGAGAAGCACATTAGGGTGTATATAACTAGACTCTGCTAGAGTTGTGAGGAGCACATTAGGGTGTATATAACTAGACTGCTAGTGTTGAGAGAAGCACATTAGGGTGTATATAACTAGACTCTGCTAGAGTCGTGAGGAGCACATTAAGGTGTATATAACTAGACTCTGCCAGTGTTGAGAGAAGCACATTAGGGTGTATATAACTAGACACTGCTAGAGTTGAGAGAAGCACATTAGGGTGTATATAACTAGACTCTGCTAGAGTCGTGAGGAGCACATTAGGGTGTATATAACTAGACTCTGCTAGTGTTGAGAGAAGCACATTAGGGTGTATATAACTAGACTCTGCTAGAGTCGTGAGGAGCACATTAGGGTGTATATAACTAGACTGCTAGAGTCATGAGGAGCACATTAGGGTGTATATAACTAGACACTGCTAGAGTCGTGAGGAGCACATTAGGGTGTATGTAACTAGACTCTGCTAGAGTTGTGAGTAGCACATTAAGGTGTATATAACTAGACAATGCTAGAGTCGTGAGGAGCACATTAGGGTGTATATAACTAGACTCTGCTAGAGTCGTGAGGAGCACATTAGGGTGTATATCACTGGACTCTGCTAGAGTCGTGAGGAGCACATTAGGGTGTATATCACTGGACTCTGCTAGAGTCGTGAGGAGCACATTAGGGTGTATATCACTGGACTCTGCTAGAGTCGTGAGGAGCACATTAGGGTGTATATAACTAGACTCTGCTAGAGTCGTGAGGAGCACATTAGGGTGTATATAACTAGACTCTGCTAGAGTCGTGAGGAGCACATTAGGGTGTATATAACTAGACTCTGCTAGAGTCGTGAGGAGCACATTAGGGTGTATATAACTAGACTCTGCTAGTGTTGAGAGAAGCACATTAGGGTGTATATAACTAGACTCTGCTAGAGTTGTGAGGAGCACATTAGGGTGTATATAACTAGACTGCTAGTGTTGAGAGAAGCACATTAGGGTGTATATAACTAGACTCTGCTAGAGTCGTGAGGAGCACATTAAGGTGTATATAACTAGACTCTGCCAGTGTTGAGAGAAGCACATTAGGGTGTATATAACTAGACACTGCTAGAGTTGAGAGAAGCACATTAGGGTGTATATAACTAGACTCTGCTAGAGTCGTGAGGAGCACATTAGGGTGTATATAACTAGACTCTGCTAGTGTTGAGAGAAGCACATTAGGGTGTATATAACTAGACTCTGCTAGAGTCGTGAGGAGCACATTAGGGTGTATATAACTAGACTGCTAGAGTCATGAGGAGCACATTAGGGTGTATATAACTAGACACTGCTAGAGTCGTGAGGAGCACATTAGGGTGTATGTAACTAGACTCTGCTAGAGTTGTGAGTAGCACATTAAGGTGTATATAACTAGACAATGCTAGAGTCGTGAGGAGCACATTAGGGTGTATATAACTAGACTCTGCTAGAGTCGTGAGGAGCACATTAGGGTGTATATAACTAGACACTGCTAGAGTCGTGAGGAGCACATTAGGGTGTATGTAACTAGACTCTGCTAGAGTTGTGAGTAGCACATTAGGGTGTATATAACTAGACTCTGCTAGAGTCGTGAGGAGCACATTAGGGTGTATATAACTAGACTCTGCTAGTGTTGAGAGAAGAGGGCTCTTTCTGTAACCTTGTATCAGTGTGAACCTCAACCAGCCTTACTTCAGAAGGACATAGACAGGACCAGTTTATAGAAGGAGATAGACAGGACCGGTTTATAGAAGGAGATAGACAGGACCAGTTTATAGAAGGAGATAGACAGGACGGGTTTATAGAAAGAGAAAGACAGGACCGGATTATAGAAGGAGAAAGAGGACCGGTTTATAGAAGGAGATAGACAGGACCGGTTTATAGAAGGAGATAGACAGGACCGGTTTATAGAAGGAGAAAGACAGGACGGGTTTATAGAAGGAGAAAGACAGGACGGGTTTATAGAAGGAGAAAGACAGGACGGGTTTATAGAAGGAGAAAGACAGGACCGGTTTATAGAAGGAGATAGACAGGACCGGTTTATAGAAGGAGATAGACAGGACCGGTTTATAGAAGGAGAAAGACAGGACCGGTTTATAGAAGGAGAAAGACAGGACCGGTTTATAGAAGGAGATAGACAGGACCGGTTTATAGAAGGAGATAGACAGGACCGGTTTATAGATGGAGATAGACAGGACCGGTTTATAGAAGGAGAAAGACAGGACCGGTTTATAGAAGGAGATAGACAGGACGGGTTTATAGAAGGAGAAAGACAGGACCGGTTTATAGAAGGAGAAAGAGGACTGGTTTATAGAAGGAGAAAGACAGGACCGGTTTATAGAAGGAGATAGACAGGACCGGTTTATAGAAGGAGATAGACAGGACGGGTTTATAGAAGGAGATAGACAGGACCGGTTTATAGAAGGAGAAAGACAGGACCGGTTTATAGAAGGAGATAGACAGGACCGGTTTATAGAAGGAGAAAGACAGGACCGGTTTATAGAAGGAGAAAGACAGGACCGGTTTATAGAAGGAGAAAGACAGGACCGGATTATAGAAGGCGATAGACATGACGGGTTTATAGGTGTCATTTCTGTCTCGTCTCTTTTAAAGCACTCAGGTTCAGGTCTTAGTCAACAACAAACAGAGCCATTGATTGACTGTTGAAGGTTAAAGCTTCTTCTATTTCCTCCCTGCAGAGCCAGACATCCCTGTCACTCCACCCGAAGTCAAAGTCCTTCCACCCTCCACTAAGGAGTGTGAAGATAGAAACAAGAAGAAGAAGAAGACCTTGGTGTGTGTGGCCACCGACTTCTACCCCGACCACGTCACTGTGTTCTGGCAGTTAAATGGAGGCGCCAACATCACCGATGGAGTGGGGACCGACAACACTGCCTTGAGGGATGAAAACAGACGCTACAGTATCACCAGCAGACTGAGAGTCCCAGCCAAGACATGGAACACGGCCTCGAACAGATTCACCTGCACCGTCCGCTTCTTCAATGGGACCCATGACATATATGTTGCAGATCACATTGACGGAGAAGAAGGTATGGTCAAATTATGAACTAAAACACTGTCCTTGTTTATGAGAAGAAACAGGTTTTATTGAACGACAATAGTATGCTTCTCTTTGTTTGTCATTCTCTAGTAAAACCGTAAGTCAACTAGTGAGCTTCTCTACATCGTTATGTAGAACTAGGATGTACATTCGCCTGTCATGGGAAACACCGCTTTTGTTTCTTCTATGTCAAGGTGGTGATGGAGGGATGACGACAGGTAAATGTGCCCATTCTATACTGAACTACTTATTGTTCATGCCAAATACATGGAATACATATAACCTATACTTTACATAATACTGTTTACAATACTGTCATATTTAGTCATGCCTAATCTGCGGAACAATATTAACCTGACACCATCTTAGTCAAGGTCATTTCAATGTCTTATTGTCCTTGTAGAGTACTACGTGAAGAGCACCCAGACTGCCAAGCTGGCCTACAGCATCTTCATCGCTAAGAGTACCTTCTACGGCCTGGTCGTCATGGCTCTGATTTGGAAGTTTCAGGTGAGTTCACTGCTACTATGATGATGGACATCACACAACCTTCTCTCTTTCTTCAATCTATGTCTTGTGCCAGCTAGCCTGGTTCCAGATCTGTTTGTGCTGTCTTGCCAACTCTTATGGTCGGCATGACAACGACATACTGTAGGAGTTGGCAGGAAAGCACGAACAGATCTGGGACCAGGCTAGCGCTGTGCTAATAAAGGATCTAAGAGGGCAGCATACTGTCTTTATCCTGTATCTCTGTGTTTCCATACAGACACCATACTGTCTTTATTCTGTATCTCTGTGTTTCCATACAGACACCATACTGTCTTTATCCTGTATCTCTGTGTTTCCATACAGACACAATACAGACACCATACTGTCTTTATCCTGTATCTCTGTGTTCCCATACAGACACCATACTGTCTTTATCCTGTATCTCTGTGTTCCCATACAGACACCATACTGTCTTTATCCTGTATCTCTGTGTTTCCATACAGACACCATACTGTCTTTATCCTGTATCTCTGTGTTCCCCATACAGACACCATACTGTCTTTATCCTGTATCTCTGTGTTTCCATACAGACACCATACAGACACTATACTGTCTTTATCCTGTATCTCTGTGTTTCCATACAGACACCATACTGTCTTTATCCTGTATCTCTGTGTTCCCATACAGACACCATACTGTCTTTATCCTGTATCTCTGTGTTTCCATACAGACACCATACTGTCTTTATCCTGTATCTCTGTGTTTCCCATACAGACACCATACTGTCTTTATCCTGTATCTCTGTGTTTCCATACAGACACCATACAGACATCATACTGTCTTTATCCTGTATCTCTGTGTTTCCATACAGACACCATACTGTCTTTATCCTGTATCTCTGTGTTCCCATACAGACACCATACTGTCTTTATCCTGTATCTCTGTGTTTCCATACAGACACCATACAGACACCATACTGTCTTTATTCTGTATCTCTGTGTTTCCCATACAGACACCATACTGTCTTTATCCTGTATCTCTGTGTTTCCATACAGACACCATACTGTCTTTATCCTGTATCTCTGTGTTCCCGTACAGCGCTCCTCAGATAAACAGATGTAGTTGATCCCTGACCGAGACCCGGCCACCCGTGGAAGCTGAGCTCGGTGGAGTGGAGGGCGTCATGTGTGGCATAAAGCTCTGGTGAAAAGTAGTGCACTAAAAGTAGTGCTCTATAAAGTAGTGCTCTCTTTATAGAGCACTACTTTTTAGTGCACTACTTTTCACCAGAGCTCTAGTGCACTATAAAGTAGAGCACTAAAAGTAGTGCTCTATAAAGTAGTGCTCTATAAAGTAGTGCACTATAAAGTAGAGCACTAAAAAGTATTGTTCTATAAAGTAGTGCTCTATAAAGTAGTGCACTATAAAGTAGTGTACTATAAAGTAGAGCACTAAAAAGTAGTGCTCTATAAAGTAGTGCACTATAAAGTAGAGCACTAAAAAGTAGTGCTCTATAAAGTAGTGCTCTATAAAGTAGTGCTCTATAAAGTAGTGCTCTATAATGTAGTGCTCTATAATGTAGTGCTCTATAATGTAGTGCTCTATAATGTAGTGCACTATAAAGGGAAAAGGATTCCATTTGGGACGAAGGACAAACCCATTTCTATCATGTGATTACAATGTAGTGTGCTGTCTATTATCTGTCACTTCCTATACAATGTGAGGATGTATTTTATCATCCCCAATAAACAGTATCTTTCTTCATGTATTCACTGAGTGTACAAAACATTAAGAACACCTTCCTCATCCTCCCCCTTGAATTCGTCGGCGTCATGGACTCTACAAGGTGTTGGAAGCGTTCCACAGGGATGCTGGTCCATGTTGACTCTACAAGGTGTTGAAAGCGTTCCACAGGGATGCTGGCCCACGTTGACTCTACAAGGTGTTGAAAGTGTTCCACAGGGATGCTGGTCCATGTTGACTCTACAAGGTGTTGGAAGCGTTCCACAGGGATGCTGGTCCATGTTGACTCTACAAGGTGTTGAAAGTGTTCCACAGGGATGCTGGTCCATGTTGACTCTACAAGGTGTTGAAAGCGTTCCACAGGGATGCTGGTCCATGTTGACTCTACAAGGTGTTGAAAGTGTTCCACAGGGATGCTGGTCCATGTTGACTCTACAAGGTGTTGAAAGCGTTCCACAGGGATGCTGGTCCATGTTGACTCTACAAGGTGTTGAAAGCGTTCCACAGGGATGCTGGTCCATGTTGACTCTACAAGGTGTTGAAAGCGTTCCACAGGGATGCTGGTCCATGTTGACTCTACAAGGTGTTGAAAGTGTTCCACAGGGATGCTGGTCCATGTTGACTCTACAAGGTGTTGAAAGCGTTCCACAGGGATGCTGGTCCATGTTGACTCTACAAGGTGTTGAAAGTGTTCCACAGGGATGCTGGTCCATGTTGACTCTACAAGGTGTTGAAAGCGTTCCACAGGGATGCTGGCCCATGTTGACTCTACAAGGTGTTGAAAGCGTTCCACTTGGATGCTGGCCCATGTTGACTCTACAAGGTGTCCAAAGCGTTCCACAGGGATGCTGGCCCATGTTGACTCTACAAGGTGTTGAAAGCGTTCCACAGGGATGCTGGCCCATGTTGACTCTACAAGGTGTCGAAAGCGTTCCACAGGGATGCTGGTCCATGTTGACTCTACAAGGTGTTGAAAGCGTTCCACAGGGATGCTGGTCCATGTTGACTCTACAAGGTGTTGAAAGCGTTCCACAGGGATGCTGGTCCATGTTGACTCTACAAGTGTTGAAAGCGTTCCACAGGGATGCTGGTCCATGTTGACTCTACAAGGTGTCCAAAGCGTTCCACAGGGATGCTGGTCCATGTTGACTCTACAAGGTGTTGAAAGCGTTCCACAGGGATGCTGGTCCATGTTGACTCTACAAGGTGTCAAAAGCGTTCCACAGGGATGCTGGTCCATGTTGACTCTACAAGGTGTTGAAAGCGTTCCACAGGGATGCACAGGCTGGCACAGTTGTGTCAAGTTGGCTGGATGTGTTTTGGGTGGCGAACCATTCTTGATAAACACGGGAAACTGTTGAGTGTGAAAAACCCAGCAGCGTTGCAGTTCTTGACACAACCAGTGTGCCTGGCACCTACTACCATACCCCGTTCAAAGACACTTAAATATTTAGTCTTGCCCATTCACCCTCTGAATGACACACATACACAATCCATGTCTCTATTGTCTCCAGGCTTAAAAATCCTTATTTAACCCGTCTCCTCCCCTTCATCTACACCAGGGGTGTCAAAGTCAAATGGACGGAGGGCCAAATAAAAAATTTAGCTACAAGCCGAGGGCCGGACTGTTCGAATGTTCATTGAAAAAATTTTAAATGACGCATATAGTCTAGTGAACCTAATTGAACCTACTGAATGCTCAATACATGCTCCATTTTCAAGGCTTTACCGCACAACGCTTCCTGGTGTATGATACAATGATAAGCTGTCAGCTCACCTGTCGCGTTTTCCTCTTGCATCTTTTCCCGTATCTTCGCCACCAGTCCGCTCCTGTGTCCACACATCGCAGGTGCTCCGTCGGTTGTCAAACCCACGAGTTTTTCCCAAGGCAGCTCCATCTCATTTACACATCTTGACACCTCTTCATACAAATCATGCCCCGTAGTTGTGCCATGCATAGGACGTAAAGCCAAAAACTCCTCTGTCACGCTTAGGCTGGAGTCCACTCCGCGGATGAAAATTGACAACTGGGCAATGTCAGAAATGTCGGTGCTCTCATCCACAGCCAAGGAATATGCAATGAAATCTTTTCCCTTTTTCACAAGCTGCTCTTTTAGATTGATGGACAACTGGTCTACTCTCTCGGCAATGGTGTTTCTGCTCAGACTCACATTTAAAAAGAGTTGCCTTTTTTCTGGGCAAACTTCGTCACAAACTTTAATCATGCAGTTTTTGATGAAATCCCCCTCCGTAAATGGCCGGGCTGATTTAGCGATCTCTTCTGCCAAAATAAAACTGGCCTTGACAGCAGCCTGGCCTTGTGATTTGGCTTTTTTGAACAGAGCCTGTCGAGATTTGAGGCCTCGTTTTAATTCCTCTGCCTTTTGTAGCCTTTGTTCCATGTCCATATTCTTGTTTTTGTCCGCGTGTTTCGTTTCATAATGTCGTCTCAGATTATACTCTTTCAGTACCGCCACACTTTCTCCACACAGAAGACACACAGGTTTTCCAGCTACCTCCGTGAACATATACTCCGACTCCCACCTTGTTTGAAACCCCCGGTTCTCAGTGTCCACCTTCCGTTTTGCCATTTTTGATGGGTATCTGAAAGTTAATTTTACTGTGATGCTGACGACTGCTGTGCCAATAAATATTGAAATGAAGCAGCCTACTGCTCGGTGCGTCACCGTTGCATTGTGGGAAATGTAGTATTGGTGCGTGTAAAAGATCTGCGGGCTGCCGGCTTGCTGCGGTCTGCGGGCCGGTTCTAATAATAAATCAAGATCATCCCAGGGGCCGTAAAAAACCTTCTCGCGGGCCGGATGTGGCCCGCGGGCCTTGACTCTGACATATGTGATCTACACTGACTGGATTTAACAATCATAGCTTTCACCTGGATTCACCTGGCCAATTTATGTCATGGAAAGAGCAGGTGTTCATAATGTTTTGTTCACTCAGTGTATATGAGTTCATTCAGGAAGTGTGTCAAAAAACATTTACATTTTCCATTAACTTACAAAACCTCCATTTATGTTCATTTTTGTATGATTTTTGCTGCAGGAATGACGTCATAGTGTGTACAATATAAATATATGTTGCTTTCCAATTTCAATGTTTTCCTGATGAACAAAACATTCAATAATGTGCAAATAGAGGCGTCCGGGTTTGGCCCCGGCAGGCCGACATTATAAATAAGAATTTGTTTTTTAACTGACTTGCCGAATTAAATAAAGGTTAAATAAAATATATATATAATTTGTCTGTTCAAGTGTCATTTTATCAGTCTGAGTTGTCAGGTAACGCTTTCTTTAACACGTTGTGACATCAGCTACAGTAGAGAAGGGCTTCCTAAAATACATTTGGTTGATTTTCATCATCACTTGTTACTATATACTCACTTGTTACTATATACTCACTTGTTACTATTTACTCACTTGTTACTATATACTCACTTGTCACTATATTACTCACTTGTTACTATATACTCATTTGTCACTATATACTCACTTGTTACTATATACTCACTTGTTACTATATACTCACTTGTCACTATATTACTCACTTGTTACTATATACTCACTTGTCACTATATTACTCACTTGTTACTATATACTCACTTGTTACTATATACTCACTTGTTACTATATACTCACTTGTTACTATATACTCACTTGTCACTATATTACTCACTTGTTACTATATTACTCACTTGTCACTATATACTCACTTGTTACCATATTACTCACTTGTTACCATATTACTCACTTGTTACTATATTACTCACTTGTTACTATATTACTCACATGTTACTATATACTCACCTGTTACTATATTACTCACTTGTTACTATATCACTCACTTGTTACTATATTACTCACTTGTTACTATATTACTCACTTTTTACTATATTACTCACTTGTTACTATATTACTCACTTGTTACTATATTACTCACCTGTTACTACATTACTCACCTGTTACTATATTACTCACTTGTTACTATATTACTCACTTGTTACTATATACTCACTTGTTACTATATACTCACTTGTTACTATATTACTCACTTGTTACTATATACTCACTTGTTACTATATACTCTCTTGTTACTATATACTCACTTGTTACTATATACTCACTTGTTACTATATACTCACTTGTCACTATATTACTCACTTGTTACTATATACTCACTTGTCACTATATTACTCACTTGTTACTATATTACTCACTTGTTACTATATTACTCACATGTTACTATATACTCACCTGTTACTATATTACTCACTTGTTACTATATTACTCACTTGTTACTATATCACTCACTTGTTACTATATTACTCACTTGTTACTATATTACTCACTTTTTACTATATTACTCACTTGTTACTATATTACTCACTTGTTACTATATTACTCACCTGTTACTACATTACTCACCTGTTACTATATTACTCACTTGTTACTATATTACTCACTTGTTACTATATACTCACTTGTTACTATATACTCACTTGTTACTATATCACTCACTTGTTACTATATTACTCACTTGTTACTATATTACTCACTTGTTACTATATTACTCACTTGTTACTATATACTCACTTGTTACTATATACTCACTTGTTACTATATACTCACTTGTTACTATATACTCACGTGTTACTATATTACTCACTTGTTACTATATTACTCACTTGTTACTATATTACTCACATGTTACTATATACTCACCTGTTACTATATTACTCACTTGTTACTATATTACTCACTTGTTACTATATACTCACTTGTTACTATATACTCACTTGTTACTATATCACTCACTTGTTACTATATTACTCACTTGTTACTATATTACTCACTTGTTACTATATTACTCACTTGTTACTATATTACTCACTTGTTACTATATTACTCACTTGTTACTATATTACTCACTTGTTACTATATTACTCACTTGTTACTATATACTCACTTGTTACTATATACTCACTTGTTACTATATCACTCACTTGTTACTATATTACTCACTTGTTACTATATTACTCACTTGTTACTATATTACTCACTTGTTACTATATACTCACTTGTTACTATATACTCACGTGTTACTATATACTCACGTGTTACTATATACTCACGTGTTACTATATACTCACTTGTTACTATATACTCACTTGTTACTATATACTCACGTGTTACTATATACTCACGTGTTACTATATACTCACGTGTTACTATATTACTCACTTGTTACTATATTACTCACATGTTACTATATACTCACCTGTTACTATATTACTCACTTGTTACTATATTACTCACTTGTTACTATATACTCACTTGTTACTATATTACTCACTTGTTACTATATTACTCACTTGTTACTATATTACTCACTTGTTACTATATTACTCACTTGTTACTATATACTCACTTGTTACTATATTACTCACTTTTTACTATATACTCACTTGTTACTATATTACTCACTTGTTACTATATTACTCACTTGTTACTATATTACTCACTTGTTACTATATACTCACTTGTTACTATATCACTCACTTGTTACTATATACTCACTTGTTACTATATACTCACTTGTTACTATATTACTCACTTGTTACTCAATAATAAAGTTGGAAATGTGACTATTTGACACTTTTTTCCACCTGAGAGAAGTTGGTAATGTTGAAACCTTTGAATGATTCATTACGACTGACTTCCCTCAAAGAGCTCATTTCATGACTCAATACCCAGTCATTATCAGGCTCTTTAAAACACATACTGGCATGTAGTCCTGTTTACAGTCCCTCCCAGCATGTGGGTGATGACTGAACATGATACACTGTTTGTGACATTACCCAGATACAGGACATGACACCTGAAATAAGGTCAAGACATGGTAAATATATAACTTCATCTGATGTGACGGTTCTCTTCCTCTTCTGATGAGGAATAGGAAGGATCGGACCAATGCGCAGCGTGGTAAATGTTCATATTATATTCATTGGAACAGAAACACTAAACAAAATAACAAAGAGAGTGAAACGAAAACAAAACAGTTCTGTATGGTGAAACACAGAAAACAACTACCCACAACCCATAGCGGGAAAACAGGCTGCCTAAGTATGGTTCTCAATCAGAGACAACGATCGACAGCTGCCTCTGATTGGGAACCATACCAGGCCAAACACAGAAATACAAAACCTAGAACACACAACACAGAATGCCCACCCCAACTCACTGACCAAACTAAAACAGAGACATAAAAAAGGAACTAAGGTCAGGACGTGACACCTGAAATGAGACAGACTCTTTCTACCATGTCTTGGCCTTTTGGAGCAGAAACTCTCTCTTCTTTCCATCGAGGAGTATATTGTGATGTTTATGTCTGTATCACGCCCGATTTCTGAGAAACACACCGCTTCCTGCTTTCCTGCCCACACAGAGAGGAAGTTTCCGTGACACTCTGCAGCGCTGCAGTGCATCATGGTCTCAGACCTACCGACGCTCAGGTGGAACAGATATACATCGCCTTCAGAAAGTATTCCGTGTTATTTTGTTGTTACAGCCTGGATTAAAAACATTTTTATAAATGTATTGTAAATGAAATAAAGAATTATCTCATTTACATGAATATTCATACCCTTGTGTTACATGTTATAATCCCCTTACTGAGTAAAACTCTTTCCAAACCTGGATTGCACAATATTTACCCTTTATTATTTGTATAATTCTTCAAGCTTTGTCAAAGTTGGTTGTGAATCATGGATTCAAATTGGATTAAATATAAACACATTTACCCATCTACACACAATACCCCATAATGACAATGGGAAAATGTGTTTTTAGACATTTTTATAAATTCATCTGTCAAATCTTATTTTTCCACAAATAAGGGAGTTGCGTTCACAACAGTTCAACACTTTCAGTTGATGTCTAAAATCATGCAAGTTGAACACTGAGTGAAACATTAGGAACACTTGTTACAGTATTTACAGTACCAGTCAAAGGTTTGGACACTCATTCAAGGGTTTTTCTTTATTTTTACTATCTTCTACAATGTAGAATAATAGTGAAGACATCAAACCTATGAAACAACACATATGGAATCATGTAGTAACCAAAAAAGTGTTAAACACATCCAAATATATTTTATATTTGACATTTTTCAAAGTAGCCACCCTTTGTCTTCATGACAGCTTTGCACACTCTTGGCATTCTCTCAACCAGCTTCATGAGGTAGTTACCTGGAATTTATTGAAATGAACAGGTCTGCCTTATTAAAAGTTAATTTGTGGAATTTCAATATATAAAAAATAATGATTTGGTTTTTTCCATTGTGTTAATGATGGCAGATTGATTGACTTCGAAGTTTTTAGTATATGTTTTTTGACGAAGACTAATGAGATGAGAATCGCCCATTGGGGTGCATTCAGGAAGTATTCAGATTCAATTTCTTTTTACTTTTCAGCCTTGTTCTAAAATTGATCAAATATTATTTCTTTCATCAATCTAAACATAATACCCCATAATGACAAATCAAAAACAGGTTTTTAGAAATGTTAGCAAATTTATAAAATATTAAAAAACAGAAATATCACATTTACATAAGTATTCAGGCCCTTTACTCAATACCTTGTTGAACCACCTTTGGCAGTGAGGCTATAAGCTTGACACACCTGTATTTGGGGAGTTTCTCCTATTCTTCTCTGCAGATCCTCTCAAGCACTGTCAGGTTGGATGGGGAGCGTCGCTGCACAGCTATTTTCAGGTCTCTTCAGAGATGTTCGATCAGGTTCAAGTCCGGGCTCTGGTTGAGCCACTCAAATCAAATCCAATTTTATTGGATGGTTAGCAGATGTTAATGCGAGTGTAGCGAAATGCTTGTGCTTCTAGTTCCGACAGTGCAGTAATATCTGACTAAGTAATCTAACCTAACAATTTCACAACAACTACTTTAAATACACAAGTGTAAAGGGATAAGAATATGTACATATAAATAAATAAATGGATGAGTGATGGCCGAACAGTGTAGGCAAGATGCAGTAGATGGTATAGAGTACAGTATATACATGTGAGATGAGTAATGTAGGGTATGTAAACATTATATAAAGTGGCTAGTGATACATGTATTACATCAAGATGCAGTAGATGGTATAGAGTACAGTATATACATGTGAGATGAGTAATGTAGGGTATGTAAACATTATATAAAGTGACTAGTGATACATGTATTACATCAAGATGCAGTAGATGGTATAGAGTACAGTATATACATGTGAGATGAGTAATGTAGGGTATGTAAACATTATATAAAGTGGCTAGTGATACATGTATTACATCAAGATGCAGTAGATGGTATAGAGTACAGTATATACATATGAGATGAGTAATGCAAGATATGTAAACATTATTAAAGTGACATTGTTTAAAGTGACAAGTGTTCCATTTATTAAAGTGGCCAGTGAGTGGGTCTCAATGTAGGCAGCAGCCTCTCTAAGTTAGTGATGGCTGTTTAACAGTCTAATGGCCTTGAGATAGAAGCTGTTCTTCAGTCTCTCGGTCCCAGCTTTGATGCACCTGTACTGACCTCGCCTTCTGGATGATAGCGGGGTGAACAGGCAGTTCGGGGGTTGTTGTCCTTGATGATCTTTTTGGCCTTCCTGTGACATCGGGTGGTGTAGGTGTCATGGAGGACAGGTTGTTTGCCCCCGGTGATGCGTTGTGCAGACCGCACCACCCTCTAGAGCGCCTTGCTCAAGGACATTCAGGGACTTGTCCCAAAGCCACTCCTGCGTTGTCTTGGCTGTGTGCTTGGGGTTGTTGTCCTGTTAGAAGGTGAACCATTGCCCCAGTCTGAGGTCCTGAGCGCTTTTCATTAAGGATTTCTCTGTACTTTGCTCCGTTAATCTTTCCCTCGATCCTGGCTAGTCTCCCAGTCCCTGCCGCTGAAAAACCTGCCACCACCATGCTTCACCGTAGGGATGGTGCAAGGTTTCCTCCAGACGTGACGCTTGGCATTCAGGCCAGCGAGTTCAATCTTGGTTTCATCAGACCAGAGTATCTATTTTCTCATTGTCAAGAGTCCTTTAGGTGCCTTTTGGCAAACTGCAAGTGAGCTGTCATGTGCCTTTTACTGATGAGTGGCTTTCGTCTGGCCACTCTACCATAAAGGCGTGATTGGTGGAGTGCTGCAGAGATGGTTCTCCTTCTGGAAGGTCCTCCCATCTCCACAGAGGAACTCTAGAGCTCTGTCAGAGTGACCATTGGGTTCTTGGTAACCTCCCTGACCAAGGCCCTTCTCCCCCAATTGATCAGTTTGGCCGGGTGGCCAACTCTAGGAAGAGTCTTGGTGGTTCTAAACTTCTTCCATTTAAGAATGATGGAGTCCACTGTGTTCTTGGGGACCTTCAATGCTACATAAATGTTTTGGTACCCTTCCCCAGATCTGTGCCTCGACACAATCCTGTCTCGTAGAGCTACAGATAATTCCTTCAACCTCATGGCTTGGTTTTTGCTCTGACATGCACTGTCAACTGTGGGACCTTATATAGACAGGTGTGTACCTTTCCAAATCATGTCCAATCAAAATAATTTACCACAGGTGGACTCCAATCAAGTTATAGAAACATCTCAAGGATGATCAATGGAAACAGGATGCACCTGAGTTCAATTTCGAGTCTCATAGCAAACGGTCTGAATACTTATGTAAATAGGGTATTTCTGTTTTTATTTTTTGTATAAATTTGCTAAAATTTTGAAATGCCTGTTTTCGCAATGATGAGGGGAAAATATACATGTAATCCATTTTAGAATAAAGATGTAACGTAACAAAATGTGGAACAAGTCAAGGAGTCTGAATACTTTCCGAAGGCACTGTACATACAATGAATTAAGACTGACACTTAAGTACTGTGGTCGGTTTGTATTACCTTATAAACTAAATGAAAGTATAGTGGTTGGTGGGGGTCTACTTGGTGAGAGTTGGTCCACCTAGATGAGGGGTGAGTGGAGGCCCCACGCAAACCTCAGAGAAGTGTCTGTTACCCTCCCAGTCACCCCATCCCAGTCACCCCATCCCAGTCACCCCATCCCAGTCACCCCAGAGAAGTGTCTGATGCCCTCCCAGTCACCCCATCCCAGTCACCCCATCCCAGTCACCCCATCCCAGTCACCTCAGAGAAGTGTTTGATACCCTCCCAGTCACCCCATCCCAGTCACCCCATCCCAGTCACCCCATCCCAGTCACCTCAGAGAAGTGTTTGATACCCTCCCAGTCACCCCATCCCAGTCACCCCATCCCAGTCACCTCAGAGAAGTGTCTGATGCCCTCCCAGTCACCCCATCCCAGTCACCCCATCCCAGACACCTCAGAGAAGTGTCTGATGCCCTCCCAGTCACCCCATCCCAGTCACCCCATCCCAGTCACCTCAGATAAGTGTCTGATGCCCTCCCAGTCACCCCATCCCAGTCACCCCATCCCAGACACCTCAGAGAAGTGTCTGTTACCCTACCAGTCACCCCATCCCAGTCACCTCAGAGAAGTGTCTGTTACCCTCCCAGTCACCCCATCCCAGTCACCTCAGAGAAGTGTCTGTTACCCTACCAGTCACCCCATCCCAGTCACCTCAGAGAAGTGTCTGTTACCCTACCAGTCACCCCATCCCAGTCACCTCAGAGAAGTGTCTGATACCCTCCCAGTCACCCCATCCCAGACACCTCAGAGAAGTGTCTGATACCCTCCCAGTCACCCCATCCCAGTCACCTCAGAGAAGTGTCTGTTACCCTCCCAGTCACCCCATCCCAGTCACCTCAGAGAAGTGTCTGATACCCTCCCAGTCACCCCATCCCAGTCACCTCAGAGAAGTGTCTGTTACCCTCCCAGTCACCCCATCCCAGACACCTCAGAGAAGTGTCTGATGCCCTCCCAGTCACCCCATCCCAGTCAACCCATCCCAGTCACCTCAGAGAAGTGTCTGATGCCCTCCCAGTCACCCCATCCCAGTCACCCCATCCCAGTCACCCCATCCCAGTCACCTCAGAGAAGTGTCTGATGCCCTCCCAGTCACTCCATCCCAGTCACCTCAGAGAAGTGTCTGATGCCCTCCCAGTCACTCCATCCCAGTCACCTCAGAGAAGTGTCTGATGCCCTCCCAGTCACCCCATCCCAGTCACCCCATCCCAGTCACCTCAGAGAAGTGTCTGATGCCCTCCCAGTCACCCCATCCCAGTCACCTCAGAGAAGTGTCTGTTACCCTCCCAGTCACCCCATCCCAGTCACCTCAGAGAAGTGTTTGATACCCTCCCAGTCACCCCATCCCAGTCACCCCATCCCAGTCACCTCAGATAAGTGTCTGATGCCCTCCCAGTCACCCCATCCCAGTCACCCCATCCCAGTCACCCCATCCCAGTCACCTCAGAGAAGTGTCTGATGCCCTCCCAGTCACTCCATCCCAGTCACTTCAGAGAAGTGTCTGATGCCCTCCCAGTCACCCCATCCCAGTCACCCCATCCCAGTCACCCCATCCCAGTCACCTCAGAGAAGTGTCTGATGCCCTCCCAGTCACCCCATCCCAGTCACCCCATCCCAGTCACCCCATCCCAGTCACCTCAGAGAAGTGTCTGATGCCCTCCCAGTCACTCCATCCCAGTCACCTCAGAGAGGTGTCTGATGCCCTCCCAGTCACCCCATCCCAGTCACCCCATCCCAGACACCTCAGAGAAGTGTCTGATACCCTCCCAGTCACCCCATCCCAGTCACCTCAGAGAAGTGTCTGTTACCCTCCCAGTCACCCCATCCCAGTCACCTCAGAGAAGTGTCTGATACCCTCCCAGTCACCCCATCCCAGTCACCCCATCCCAGTCACCTCAGAGAAGTGTCTGTTACCCTCCCAGTCACCCCATCCCAGTCACCTCAGAGAAGTGTCTGATACCCTCCCAGTCACCCCACCCCAGTCACCCCATCCCAGACACCCCAGAGAAGTGTCTGTTACCCTCCCAGTCACCCCATCCCAGTCACCCCATCCCAGTCACCTCAGAGAAGTGTCTGATACCCTCCCAGTCACCCCATCCCAGTCACCTCAGAGAAGTGTCTGCTACCCTCCCAGTCACCCCATCCCAGTCACCTCAGAGAAGTGTCTGATGCCCTCCCAGTCACCCCATCCCAGTCAACCCATCCCAGTCACCTCAGAGAAGTGTCTGATGCCCTCCCAGTCACCCCATCCCAGTCACCCCATCCCAGTCACCCCATCCCAGTCACCTCAGAGAAGTGTCTGATGCCCTCCCAGTCACTCCATCCCAGTCACCTCAGAGAAGTGTCTGATGCCCTCCCAGTCACTCCATCCCAGTCACCCCATCCCAGACACCTCAGAGAAGTGTCTGATGCCCTCCCAGTCACCCCACCCCAGTCACCCCATCCCAGTCACCCCATCCCAGTCACCTCAGAGAAGTGTCTGATGCCCTCCCAGTCACTCCATCCCAGTCACCTCAGAGAAGTGTCTGATGCCCTCCCAGTCACCCCATCCCAGTCACCCCATCCCAGTCACCTCAGAGAAGTGTCTGATGCCCTCCCAGTCACCCCATCCCAGTCACCCCATCCCAGTCACCCCATCCCAGTCACCTCAGAGAAGTGTCTGATGCCCTCCCAGTCACTCCATCCCAGTCACTTCAGAGAAGTGTCTGATGCCCTCCCAGTCACCCCATCCCAGTCACCCCATCCCAGTCACCCCATCCCAGTCACCTCAGAGAAGTGTCTGATGCCCTCCCAGTCACCCCATCCCAGTCACCCCATCCCAGTCACCCCATCCCAGTCACCTCAGAGAAGTGTCTGATGCCCTCCCAGTCACTCCATCCCAGTCACCTCAGAGAAGTGTCTGATGCCCTCCCAGTCACCCCATCCCAGTCACCCCATCCCAGTCACCTCAGAGAAGTGTCTGATGCCCTCCCAGTCACTCCATCCCAGTCACCTCAGAGAAGTGTCTGATGCCCTCCCAGTCACTCCATCCCAGTCACCCCATCCCAGACACCTCAGAGAAGTGTCTGATGCCCTCCCAGTCACCCCATCCCAGTCACCTCAGAGAAGTGTCTATTACCCTCCCAGTCACCCCATCCCAGTCACCTCAGAGAAGTGTCTATTACCCTCCCAGTCACCCCATCCCAGTCACCCCATCCCAGTCACCTCAGAGAAGTGTCTGATACCCTCCCAGTCACCCCATCCCAGTCACTCCACCCCAGTCACCTCAGAGAAGTGTCTGATACCATCCCAGTCACCCCATCCCAGTCACCTCAGAGAAGTGTCTGATACCCTCCCAGTCACCCCATCCCAGTCACTCCACCCCAGTCACCTCAGAGAAGTGTCTGATACCATCCCAGTCACCCCATCCCAGTCACCCCATCCCAGTCACCTCAGAGAAGTGTCTGTTACCCTCCCAGTCACCCCATCCCAGTCACCTCAGAGAAGTGTTTGATACCCTCTCAGTCACCCCATCCCAGTCACCTCAGAGAAGTGTCTGATACCCTCCCAGTCACCCCATCCCAGTCACCTCAGAGAAGTGTCTGTTACCCTCCCAGTCACCCCATCCCAGTCACCCCATCCCAGTCACCTCAGAGAAGTGTCTGATACCCTCCCAGTCACCCCATCCCAGTCACCCCATCCCAGTCACCTCAGAGAAGTGTCTGCTACCCTCCCAGTCACCCCATCCCAGTCACCTCAGAGAAGTGTTTGATACCCTCCCAGTCACCCCATCCCAGTCACCTCAGAGAAGTGTTTGATACCCTCCCAGTCACCCCATCCCAGTCACCTCAGAGAAGTGTCTGATACCCTCCCAGTCACCCCATCCCAGTCACCTCAGAGAAGTGTCTGCTACCCTCCCAGTCACCCCATCCCAGTCACCTCAGATAAGTGTCTGCTACCCTCCCAGTCACCCCATCCCAGTCACCCCATCCCAGTCACCTCAGAGAAGTGTCTGATACCCTCCCAGTCACCCCATCCCAGTCACCCCATCCCAGTCACCTCAGAGAAGTGTTTGATACCCTCCCAGTCACCCCATCCCAGTCACCCCATCCCAGTCACCTCAGAGAAGTGTCTGATACCCTCCCAGTCACCCCATCCCAGTCACCCCATCCCAGTCACCTCAGAGAAGTGTCTGATACCCTCCCAGTCACCCCATCCCAGTCACCCCATCCCAGTCACCTCAGAGTAGTGTCTGATACCCTCCCAGTCACCCCATCCCAGTCACCCCATCCCAGTCACCTCAGAGTAGTGTTTGATACCCTCCCAGTCACCCCATCCCAGTCACCCCATCCCAGTCACCTCAGAGAAGTGTTTGATACCCTCCCAGTCACCCCATCCCAGTCACCCCATCCCAGACACCCCATCCCAGTCACCCCATCCCAGTCACCTCAGAGAAGTGTTTGATACCCTCCCCAGTCACCCCATCCCAATCACCCCATCCCAGTCACCTCAGAGAAGTGTTTGATACCCTCCCAGTCACCCCATCCCAGTCACCCCATCCCAGTCACCTCAGATAAGTGTCTGATACCCTCCCAGTCACCCCATCCCAGTCACCCCATCCCAGTCACCCCATCCCAGTCACCTCAGAGAAGTGTCTGATGCCCTCCCAGTCACTCCATCCCAGTCACCCCATCCCAGACACCTCAGAGAAGTGTTTGATACCCTCCCAGTCACCCCATCCCAGTCACCCCATCCCAGTCACCTCAGAGAAGTGTCTGATGCCCTCCCAGTCACTCCATCCCAGACACCCCAGAGAAGTGTCTGATGCCCTCCCAGTCACCCCATCCCAGTCACCCCATCCCAGTCACCTCAGAGAAGTGTCTGATGCCCTCCCAGTCACCCCATCCCAGTCACCCCATCCCAGTCACCCCATCCCAGTCACCTCAGAGAAGTGTCTGATGCCCTCCCAGTCACCCCATCCCAGTCACCCCATCCCAGTCACCCCATCCCAGTCACCTCAGAGAAGTGTCTGATGCCCTCCCAGTCACTCCATCCCAGTCACCTCAGAGAAGTGTCTGATGCCCTCCCAGTCACCCCATCCCAGTCACCCCATCCCAGTCACCTCAGAGAAGTGTCTGATGCCCTCCCAGTCACTCCATCCCAGTCACCTCAGAGAAGTGTCTGATGCCCTCCCAGTCACTCCATCTCAGTCACCCCATCCCAGACACCTCAGAGAAGTGTCTGATGCCCTCCCAGTCACCCCATCCCAGTCACCTCAGAGAAGTGTCTAATACCCTCCCAGTCACCCCATCCCAGTCACCTCAGAGAAGTGTCTATTACCCTCCCAGTCACCCCATCCCAGTCACCCCATCCCAGACACCTCAGAGAAGTGTTTGATACCCTCCCAGTCACCCCATCCCAGTCACCCCATCCCAGTCACCTCAGAGAAGTGTCTGATGCCCTCCCAGTCACCCCATCCCAGTCACCCCATCCCAGACACCCCAGAGAAGTGTCTGATGCCCTCCCAGTCACCCCATCCCAGTCACCTCAGAGAAGTGTCTAATACCCTCCCAGTCACCCCATCCCAGTCACCTCAGAGAAGTGTCTATTACCCTCCCAGTCACCCCATCCCAGTCACCCCATCCCAGACACCTCAGAGAAGTGTCTGATGCCCTCCCAGTCACCCCACCCCAGTCACCCCATCCCAGACACCCCAGAGAAGTGTCTGATGCCCTCCCAGTCACCCCATCCCAGTCACCCCATCCCAGACACCTCAGAGAAGTGTCTGATACCCTCCCAGTCACCCCATCCCAGTCACCCCATCCCAGACACCCCAGAGAAGTGTCTGATGCCCTCCCAGTCACCCCATCCCAGTCACCCCATCCCAGACACCTCAGAGAAGTGTCTGATACCCTCCCAGTCACCCCATCCCAGTCACCCCATCCCAGACACCCCAGAGAAGTGTCTTATGCCCTCCCAGTCACCCCATCCCAGTCACCCCATCCCAGACACCTCAGAGAAGTGTCTGATACCCTCCCAGTCACCCCATCCCAGTCACCCCATCCCAGACACCTCAGAGAAGTGTTTGATACCCTCCCAGTCACCCCATCCCAGACACCCCAGAGAAGTGTCTGATGCCCTCCCAGTCACCCCATCCCAGTCACCCCATCCCAGACACCTCAGAGAAGTGTCTGATACCCTCCCAGTCACCCCATCCCAGTCACCTCAGAGAAGTGTCTGATGCCCTCCCAGTCACCCCATCCCAGTCACCTCAGAGAAGTGTCTGATACCCTCCCAGTCACCCCATCCCAGTCACCCCATCCCAGTCACCTCAGAGAAGTGTCTGATACCCTCCCAGTCACCCCATCCCAGTCACCCCATCCCAGTCACCCCATCCCAGTCACCCCATCCCAGTCACCCCATCCCAGTCACCCCATCCCAGTCACCTCAGAGAAGTGTCTGATACCCTCCCAGTCACCCCATCCCAGTCACCTCAGAGAAGTGTCTGATACCCTCCCAGTCACCCCATCCCAGTCACCCCATCCCAGTCACCCCATCCCAGTCACCCCATCCCAGTCACCTCAGAGAAGTGTCTGTTACCCTCCCAGTCACCCCATCCCAGTCACCCCATCCCAGTCACCTCAGAGAAGTGTCTGATACCCTCCCAGTCACCCCATCCCAGTCACCTCAGAGAAGTGTCTGATACCCTCCCAGTCACCCCATCCCAGTCACCTCAGAGAAGTGTCTGTTACCCTCCCAGTCACCCCATCCCAGTCACCTCAGAGAAGTGTCTGATACCCTCCCAGTCACCCCATCCCAGTCACCTCAGAGAAGTGTCTGTTACCCTCCCAGTCACCCCATCCCAGTCACCTCAGAGAAGTGTCTGATACCCTCCCAGTCACCCCATCCCAGTCACCTCAGAGAAGTGTATGATACCCTCCCAGTCACCCCATCCCAGTCACCCCATCCCAGTCACCCCATCCCAGTCACCCCATCCCAGTCACCTCAGAGAAGTGTCTGATACCCTCCCAGTCACCCCATCCCAGTCACCCCATCCCAGTCACCCCATCCCAGTCACCCCATCCCAGTCACCTCAGAGAAGTGTCTGATACCCTCCCAGTCACCCCATCCCAATCCCCCAGATAAAGCCCCTCTCTATTCTCACCAATAACCACCATTAAATCTTAGTTACTATGAGGAATAATACAGATTCCTAATCTGTCAAGAACTCTTATTCATTTTACAATGGATTTGCAAATTCACACAAATATTGAATACATTTACATTGTAGAATAATGAAGTCCTTCATTCTCCCTCTCTCAAACTAAATCCATCCCTCTCCACCAGCCCCTCCCAGTTCTCCCCTTTACCTCTACCAAGCCAAGCTTATCCCAACCTCCCATCTTTACACACCCTTGCCCCCCCCCCCCATGCTAATCGTATCACCACCTTCCAGCCCTATCTTAAGGAACACCTTATCACCCCCCTCTGCCCTCAGGACAGCCTCAATTCGTTGGGACATGGACTCTCCAAGGTGTCAAAAGCGTTGGGTGGTGGACCGTTCTCGATACACACGGAAAACCCAGCAGTGTTGCAGTTCTTGACACAACCAGTGTGATCTTAAGAATAACTTAATAATTATTAAATTTGACTGATGCTTGCTGCCAAAAGGCATATAATATGATAAGTGGTTGAGCAACGAAACAACGGCAAGGTGACAGGAAGTTTGATGCTCTCTCCATCACGTAGAGGAGTGGGGGGGGTGTGGGGGGTGTTAGCAGTTAAGGTGAAACTGAGCCCTAGAGGCATGCAGCTTTGTGGAGGTGGGGGTGGAGAGAGGAGAGAGAGAGAGAGAGAGAGAGAGAGAGAAAGAGAGAGAGAGAGAGAGAGAGAGAGAGAGAGAGAGAGAGAGAGAGAGAAACAGCCGATGAGAGGATGTGGTGAGAGAGAGAGAGAGAGAGAGAGAGAGAGAGAGAGAGAGAGAGAGAGAGAAACAGCCGATGAGAGGATGTGGTGAGAGAGAGAGAGAGAGAGAGAAACAGCCAATGAGAGGATGTGGTGAGAGACACAGCACCCTGAGAGCTGAAACACAGGCGGTATGATGAGAAACAACGAACGTGTACCCTTCCATCTCACCACAACCCAAACCACCCCTCTGCTCTGCTCAGGTTTCTGCAAACACAACCGTTTGTCACAGGGGTGTTTGACGCGGGAGAATGTTCCATTTCTATCTGTGTCACACATGTTGTCACAGTCACATACACAGCTGTTTCTGTTGAATCTGGTGCAAAGAAATGACAAGTAGTGTAGCCTATCTAGTTTAGTATAGTGCCCAATGCACATACTGTGTAGTATCTCTCCTGGGTCATGTCTCTATGAATGTAGTTGTACATTATATACAGCTCCCTATACTGTTCTGAAATCAAGGAGATTCTGAGACTCACGTCTCCACTAATGTTACTGTGAGTCCCTGGGAATATAGTGTTCTAGCTTCAGCAACGCTCATGATGCCTTCTGTTGATTTGGAAAGTGGAGAAGATAATGATTCCTGTAACCAACTCACTGTAAATAGCAGCACAGCATTTAAACACGTGCTGAAACATGTTGTCCCTGTGAGAGTTAATGACACTTAATGATAGTTTGTGTTTGTGATGGTTGGTTTTCGTACAGCGCCCCTTTGCTGATCTGTCATAGAGTGGGCGCTGGCAGCACAGTACCAGACAGACTAGACAGTACTATACAGACCAGACAGTACCAGACAGACCAGACAGACCAGACAGTACCAGACAGACCAGACAGTACCAGACAGACCAGACAGTACCAGACAGACCAGACAGACTAGACAGTACCTGACAGACCAGACAGACTAGACAGTACTAGACAGACCAGACAGTACCAGACAGACCAGACAGTACTAGACAGTACCAGACAGACCAGACAGACCAGACAGTACCAGACAGTACCAGACAGTACCTGACAGACCAGACAGGACCAGACAGACCAGAGGGTACTATACAGACCAGACAGTACCAGACAGTACCAGACAGACCAGACAGACCAGACAGTACCAGACAGACCAGACAGTACCAGACAGACCAGAGGGTACTAGACAGACCAGACAGTACCAGACAGACCAGACAGACCAGACAGTACCAGACAGACCAGACAGTACCTGACAGACCAGACAGACTAGACAGTACTAGACAGACCAGACAGTACCAGACAGACCAGACAGTACTAGACAGTACCAGACAGACCAGACAGACCAGACAGTACCAGACAGTACCAGACAGTACCTGACAGACCAGACAGGACCAGACAGACCAGAGGGTACTATACAGACCAGACAGTACCAGACAGTACCAGACAGACCAGACAGACCAGACAGTACTAGGCAGACCAGACAGACCAGACAGGACCAGACAGTACCAGACAGACCAGACAGTACCAGACAGACCAGACAGTACCTGACAGACCAGACAGACTAGACAGTACTAGACAGACCAGACAGTACCAGACAGTACCAGACAGACCAGACAATACTAGGCAGACCAGACAGACCAGACAGTACCAGACAGTACAAGACAGTACAAGACAGGACCAGACAGTACCAGACAGACCAGACAGTACCAGACAGACCAGACAGACCAGACAGGACCAGACAGTACCAGACAGTACCAGACAGTACCAGACAGTACAAGACAGACCAGACAGTACCAGACAGACCAGACAGACCAGACAGACCCAGACAGACCAGACAGACCAGACAGGACCAGACAGTACCAGACAGTACCAGACAGACCAGACAGACCAGACAGACCCAGACAGACCAGACAGACACACTGACTCCTGCATCATCCCCAGACTATCTGGTATTATAGCTAATCTCCTTTTGCCAAGAGGCTCAGAGAAAATGCTACTGTTTAAGAGCTCAGGGATTGCTGGAAAAAAAAACGTGACAATCTCAACTTTTTTTCCTCACACAAATATTTGTCTTAAATATTAACAAAATGTTAAATATATATTTTGATAGATCAAAGTATCAGCTATCACACCATGTTATATCTTAGAGTTGAGCAAATACTTCCATAGTTTAAGTATATGTTGTAGAATAGTGATTGAAATATTTGTTTATAATATTGATAAAACTAAATATTGACTTCAAACTGTGCTGGAGTTGACAACCGATATTCAAAACAGACGTATTTTTGAAAATCCCCATTAAAACCATAACCATTCTATCAGATCTTTCAGCACTCTGACGGAGTTTACTTTTTACAGAGTTGACAAAAATTGAATTTTTCTTCTTCATTCAAGGGGTATAAACAGTGGACATTTAGTTTCTCCTCAGTTGATTTATGACTCTTAAACCTAATTAAAATAAACATATTGAACCAAAATTAATATCTTAATCTATAAAAGGAGATGGAGTTGACAGTTTATGGTTGTGACCATGGTGATTACAATATCGTTTGTTTAAATCTATCAACAATAGAGAACATTCCGGACCATGAGGGGTCTTATTGCTCGAGATGTAATGAGGACATGAATAAGGGGTCCTTATGGTATAGGTGACCCTGCACATTCCTGATTCATTTAGGATTTTAGACAAATCTGACTGTTTGTTTTATAAAAACATTTTAGGCGGTAGAGCAGCTTTAATATTGCAGATAGATTGTGGCTTCCATCAATGTAATTGTCTGCATCATTTCCGATCCCCCATATATATTTTTTCTAAGAAATATACATATTATTTTAAATATATATTATTTTAAATATACATATTATTTTAAATATATTTTTTAAAATATACATATTATTTTAAATATATATATATTTTTAAACATACTTATTATTTTAAATATACATATTATTTTAAATATATTTTTTTAAATATACATATTATTTTAAATATATATATATTTTTAAACATACATATTATTTTAAATATACATATTATTTTAAATATATATATATTTTTAAACATACATATTATTTTAAATATACATATTATTTTAAATATACATATTATTTTACATATATATATATTTTAAAATATACATATTATTTTAAATATATATATCATTTTAAATATATCTATATATTTTTAAATATATTCCTTTACTATTTTTTGCTTTTAGTCCCAAACTTCGGCTCCACTAAACCCATCTATTATTATTTTTTATTTTCTCCACTAATCCCCTCCCATCTATCTCCTAACACCATCCAGGTTACCCTCCCATCTCCACTAAACCCCTCCCATCTATCTCCTTACACCATCCAGGTTACCCCTCCCATCTCCACTAAACCCCTCCCATCTATCTCCTAACACCATCCAGGTTACCCTCCCATCTCCACTAAACCCCTCCCATCTATCTCCTTACACCATCCAGGTTACCCCTCCCAGCTCCACTACACCCATCTATCTCCTAACAACATCCATTTCAACTGTGATGTTTCACAAATGTTCTGAAAATCTCTATTCTCAGAGATTCTACATATTGTAAATTAAAGATACATTTTTTTGCTAAGATCATTAATATATTATTGATCGATTAACTATGACTTTTTAAATCACCCAGCAGTGCTATTTGCAGAGTTAGTTCCAGTTAAATGATTCAATTCTTCAGCCATTCCTGATCTTGCGTCCAAAAACAAGCTACATATAGACAAATAACACAAATAATTCAGCAAAATCTGCAGAGCTGGGAAGGTTGTTTCCCCTATATATATATATATACACATACATTCTATTGGTTGCAAGGATTTCGATTTATAATTTCAATTGAAAACTCAAAGTTTTAAATCCAGTGTTGTTTTGTATACCTGTTCATAAACCATGTGTAATGAAAATAGGTACATCGGAACTCTATTCCCAACTATTTTGCGATCTAGAAATCTGACGGAGTGGCCTCATCTCCTGAAATATCTTTAAGAAATCACAGTTTTGAGATAAATATTATGTAAAGTAATAGAGGGCAAGAAACAACATATGAACATTATTTAGTTAATATCCATTATTGCCAGTTTTTAGAATTTTAAACACTTTTTTTTGGAGATTAAAATTGGGATCCTTTTCTCCGGACAAGGGCATTTCCAGGCATAGAGGCAACATGGAAATGTAAAAAAAAATTGAAAATATTTAGAAGAATTACAAAAATAAAATGTTTTCCTAATAAAATTCCCCTGAATGATAATTGATAAGTTTAAATAATGCAACAAAAGAAAGTACATTTTCCTTCTATTCTACACACTTTGCCATGAGACTGGGAGAAAAAAATGTTTTAAAGCTAATTTCCAGTCATCCCCCCCATTCCCACACACACAATGAAACACGTAACAGATCCAGTGATAGCACCAGTCAGGTTTAGCCTGACCTCTAGTGGTTATGAGTGGTAGTACACCAGTCCCAGGTTTAGCCTGACTTCTAGTGGTTATGAGTGGTAGTACACCAGTCCCAGGTTTAGCCTGACTTCTAGTGGTTATGAGTGGTAGTACACCAGTCCCAGGTTTAGCATGTCCTCTAGTGGTTATGAGTGGTAGTACACCAGTTTCAGGTTTAGCCTGACCTCTAGTGGTTATGAGTGGTGGTACACCAGTCCCAGGTTTAGCCTGACCTCTAGTGGTTATGAGTGGTAGTACACCAGTCCCAGGTTTAGCCTGACTTCTAGTGGTTATGAGTGGTAGTACACCAGTCCCAGGTTTAGCCTGACCTCTAGTGATTATGAGTGGTAGTACACCAGTCTCAGGTTTAGTATGTCCTCTAGTGGTTATGAGTGGTAGTACACCAGTCTCAGGTTTAGTATGTCCTCTAGTGGTTATGAGTGGTAGTACACCAGTCCCAGGTTTAGCCTGACCTCAAGTGGATTTATGAGTGGTAGTACACCAGTCCCAGGTTTAGCCTGACCTCTAGTGGTTATGAGTGGTAGTACACCAGTCCCAGGTTTAGCCTGACCTCTAGTGGTTATGAGTGGTAGTACACCAGTCCCAGGTTTAGCATGTCCTCTAGTGGTTATGAGTGGTAGTACACCAGTCCCAGGTTTAGCATGTCCTCTAGTGGTTATGAGTGGTAGTACACCAGTCTCAGGTTTAGCCTGACCTCTAGTGGTTATGAGTGGTAGTACACCAGTCTCAGGTTTAGCCTGACCTCTAGTGGTTATGAGTGGTAGTACACCAGTCCCAGGTTTAGCCTGACCTCAAGTGGATTTATGAGTGGTAGTACACCAGTCCCAGGTTTAGCCTGACCTCTAGTGGTTATGAGTGGTAGTACACCAGTCCCAGGTTTAGCCTGACCTCTAGTGGTTATGAGTGGTAGTACACCAGTCCCAGGTTTAGCATGTCCTCTAGTGGTTATGAGTGGTAGTACACCAGTCCCAGGTTTAGCATGTCCTCTAGTGGTTATGAGTGGTAGTACACCAGTCTCAGGTTTAGCATGTCCTCTAGTGGTTATGAGTGGTAGTACACCAGTCCCAGGTTTAGCATGTCCTCTAGTGGTTATGAGTGGTAGTACACCAGTTTCAGGTTTAGCCTGACCTCTAGTGGTTATGAGTGGTGGTACACCAGTCCCAGGTTTAGCCTGACCTCTAGTGGTTATGAGTGGTAGTACACCAGTCCCAGGTTTAGCCTGACTTCTAGTGGTTATGAGTGGTAGTACACCAGTCCCAGGTTTAGCCTGACCTCTAGTGATTATGAGTGGTAGTACACCAGTCTCAGGTTTAGTATGTCCTCTAGTGGTTATGAGTGGTAGTACACCAGTCTCAGGTTTAGTATGTCCTCTAGTGGTTATGAGTGGTAGTACACCAGTTTCAGGTTTAGCCAGACCTCTAGTGGTTATGAGTGGTAGTACACCAGTCCCAGGTTTAGCCTGACTTCTAGTGGTTATGAGTGGTAGTACACCAGTCTCAGGTTTAGTATGTCCTCTAGTGGTTATGAGTGGTAGTACACCAGTCCCAGGTTTAGCCTGACCTCTAGTGGTTATGAGTGGTACGGCCTATTTTCTTTCCTGCCAATGCTTCTATGGAGAATCTTGAGTTGTTCAAGCTGATGACTATTCTGTAGGGACTTGGTGAGAGTGAAGAGGCATTGTTCAAGAGGTTCTGATAGACTCAGCCACAACATATTTAATCAAAATCACATTTTTTTATTTATCACAATAATTACAAACAGTAGAATGAAACAAAAAATTAATAAAATGAGTCGATACGATACAGCAGCAACAGTGATTAAGAGTGGAGTTTATCTGGTACAGCAGGAAGACAATTTGTCAGTGGAAGAACAATGGAGTGGCTGTTGAATTGACTCAGTTTCAATAAAAATCTACCTGTAGCTGACTACAAGAAAAGAAGAACCCTGACCTCACAGATGCTTGTGTCTGTTTCTCTGTGGGAGGGGAGGGGGGTCCTCATATCCACAGCAACCAGTCCCTCAGCTCCACAACAACCAGTCCCTCTTAGCTCCACAACAACCAGTCCCTCTTCGCTCCACAACAACCAGTCCCTCAGCTCCACAACAACCAGTCCCTCAGCTCCACAACAACCAGTCCCTCTTAGCTCCACAACAACCAGTCCCTCTAGCTCCACAACAACCAGTCCCTCTTAGCTCCACAACAACCAGTCCTCTTAGCTCCACAACAACCAGTCCCTCTTAGCTCCACAACAACCAGTCCCTCAGCTCCACAACAACCAGTCCCTCTTAGCTCCACAACAACCAGTCCCTCTTAGCTCCACAACAACCAGTCCCTCTTAGTTCCACAACAACCAGTCCCTCTTCACTCCACAACAACCAGTCCCTCTTAGTTCCACAACAACCAGTCCCTCTTCACTCCACAACAACCAGTCCTCTTAGTTCCACAACAACCAGTCCCTCTTAGTTCCACAACAACCAGTCCCTCTTCACTCCACAACAACCAGTCCCCCTCTTAGTTCCACAACAACCAGTCCCTCTTCACCCACAACAACCAGTCCCTCTAGTTCCACAACAACCAGTCCCTCTTAGTTCCACAACAACCAGTCCCTCAGCTCCACAACAACCAGTCCCTCTTAGCTCCACAACAACCAGTCCCTCTTAGTTCCACAACAACCAGTCCCTCAGCTCCACAACAACCAGTCCCTCTTAGTTCCACAACAACCAGTCCCTCTTAGTTCCACAACAACCAGTCCCTCAGCTCCACAACAACCAGTCCCTCTTAGCTCCACAGCAACCAGTCCCTCTTAGCTCCACAACAACCAGTCCCTCTTCGCTCCACAACAACCAGTCCCTCTTAGTTCCACAACAACCAGTCCCTCTTAGCTCCACAACAACCAGTCCCTCTTAACTCCACAACAACCAGTCCCTCTTAGCTCCACAACAACCAGTCCCTCTTAACTCCACAACAACCAGTCCCTCTTAGTTCCACAACAACCAGTCTCTCTTAGTTCCACAACAACCAGTCCCTCAGCTCCACAACAACCAGTCCCTCTTAGCTCCACAGCAACCAGTCCTCTTAGCTCCACAACAACCAGTCCCTCTAGCTCCACAACAACCAGTCCCTCTTCACTCCACAACAACCAGTCCCTCTAGCTCCACAACAACCAGTCCCTCTTAGTTCCACAGCAACCAGTCCCTCTTAGTTCCACAACAACCAGTCCCTGTTAGTTCCACAACAACCAGTCCCTGTTAGTTCCACAACAACCAGTCCCTCTTCACTCCACAACAACCAGTCCCTCTTAGCTCCACAACAACCAGTCCTCTTCACTCCACAACAACCAGTCCCTCTTAGCTCCACAACAACCAGTCCTCTTAGTTCCACAGCAACCAGTCCCTCTTAGTTCCACAACAACCAGTCCCTGTTAGTTCCACAACAACCAGTCCCTGTTAGTTCCACAACAACCAGTCCCTCTTCACTCCACAACAACCAGTCCCTCTTAGCTCCACTACAACCAGTCCCTGTTAGCTAAGACAGTACGTTCCCAATAAAACCATGATTCCACCTTGACATTATGGGGTAGATCAGTGACAAAACAATCTTAATTTCAATCCATTTCAAATTCAGGCTGTAAACACAACAAACATTAGGATAAAGTCAACGGGTGTGAAGGCACAGAGTGAACAAAACATTAAGAACACCTGCTTTCCATGACAGACTGACCAGGTGAATCCAGGTGAAAGATATGATCCCTTATTGATGTTACCTGTTGAATCCACTTCAATCAGTGTAGATGAAGGGGAGGAGACGGGTTAAAGAAGGATTTTTAAGCCTTGAGACAATTGAGACATGGATTGTGTGTGTGTGTCCTTCAGAGGGTGAATGGACAAGACAAAATATTTAAGTGTCTTTGAACGGGGTATGGTAGTAGGTGCTAGGCACACCAGTTTGAGTCAAGAACTGCAACGCTGCTGGGGTTTTCACACTCAACAGTTTCCTGTGTGTATCGAGAATGGTCCACCACCCAAAGGACATCCAGCCAACTTGACACAACTGTGGGAAGCATTGGAGTCAACACACTTTGTAGAGGGGGTGGAGCAACTCAAAATTAGAAGCTGTTCTTAATGTTTTGTTCACTCAATATAGATTGTGAAGTATAGTACATTCCCTGAACAAAAGCAGGATCTAGATTATACAGCTCTATCTGAACAGATGCTGCTAAACCTAAAGAGTCAGTCCATTTGATTCTTGATGACAGTCCCTGATGCTGCTAAACCTAAAGAGTCAGTCCATTTGATTCTTGATGACAGTCCCTGATGCTGCTAAACCTAAAGAGTCACTCCATTTGATTCTTGATGAAAGTCCCGTCGATTCTTTACACAGTGAATGATTGAAACATGTCGACAGTGCCTTTGATTTTTGCAGTGAATGATTGAAACATGATGACAGTCCCTTTTCATAGAAAGGTATGTTGAGTCTGTTTGCCAGTTTAGTTCGGAGTTAGTTGTCCCGGTACTAAACTCCAGGCCCTCCACATGATAGCCTGTTCTCAGATCTTCATGTGATGTCTAGCCAACTCCTAACGTCCATAAGAGTTGAGACAGCACAGGCATATCTGGGACCAGGCTATCCACAGTGCCCCAGCCAGGACCGTTACCTTCCCACAGTCTATCCACAGGGCCCCATTCAGCCCACTGGTCCCCATTCAGCCCCTTGGTCCCCTGGTTGCCATTCAGCCCCCTGGTCCCATTCAGCCCACTGGTCCCATTCAGCCCACTGGTCCCCATTCAGCCCACTGGTCCCCATTCAGCCCACTGGTCCCCATTCAGCCCACTGGTCCCCATTCAGCCCACTGGTCCCCATTCAGCCCCTTTGGTCCCCGATCCCATTCAGCCCCCTGGTCCCCTTTCAGCCCACTGGTCCCCATTCAGCCCCTTGGTCCCCTGGTTCCCATTCAGCCCCCTGGTCCCCTGGTTCCCATTCAGCCCCCTTGGTCCCCTGGTTCCCATTCAGCCCCCTGGTCCTCCTTGCCCCCTGGTCCTCCTTGCCCCCTGGTCCCATTCAGCCCCCTGGTCCCCCTGGTTCCCATTCAGCCCCCTGGTCCTCCTTGCCCCCTGGTCCTCCTTGCCCCCTGGTCCCATTCAGCCCCCTGGTCCCCATTCAGCCCCCTGGTCCCCTGTTCCCATTCAGTCCCTGGTCCCCTGGTTCCCATTCAGTCCCCTGGTCCCCTGGTTCCCCATTCAGTCCCCTGGTCCCCCATTCCCATTCAGTCCCCTGGTCCCCCATTCCCATTCAGCCCCCCTGGTCCCCCTCATTCCCATTCAGCCCCCTGGTCCCCTCATTCCCATTCAGCCCCCTGGTTCCCATTCAGCCCCCTGGTCCCCCATTCCCATTCAGCTCCCCTGGTCCTCCTTGCCCCCTGGTCCTCCTTGCCCCCTGGTTCTCCTTTTGCGCCCTGGTCCTCCTTGCCCCTGGTCCTCCTTGCCCCCTGGTCCTCCTTGCTCCCCTGGTCCTCCTTGCCCCCTGGTCCTCCTTGCCCCCTGGTCCTCCTTGCCCCCTGGTCCTCCTTGCCCCCTGGTTCTCCTTGCGCCCCTGGTCCTCCTTGCCCCCTGGTCCTCCTTGCCCCCTGGTCCTCCTTATCCCCTGGTCCTCCTTGTCCCCTGGTCCTCCTTATCCCCCTGGTCCTCCTTGTCCCCTGGCCCATACCCTAGCAGGCCATGACCTCGTTGCCCCCTGGGCCTTACCCTATCTGGCCGTATCTGTCCTCTCCTTGGCGTGCCTGGCACAGCTGGCACAGCAGAAACTAGAGTAGTACTGGCTGTTACACAGACGGGCGTACACTATCAGCTCACAGTTAGCCAGCTCTGGCTGGTCCACACACTCAGCTGGCACACCAAGACCTGTATCCAGCTCTACATGGGTAGAGAAAGAGAGGGAGAGAGAGACACAGAGAAAGAGAGAGAAAGAGAGAGAGAGGGAGAGAGAGACACAGAGAAAGAGAGAGAGAAAGAGAGAGAGAGAAATAAAGAGAGACAGAGAACGAGAAATAGAGAGACAGAGAGACAGAGAGAGACAGAAAGAGAGAGAAAGAGAGAGCGACAAAGAGAGAGACAGAGAGAGACAGAGAGAGAGAGAGAAAGAGAGAGAATAAAAAGAGAGAGTGTTTAACACTGTTTCATATGTTGTGAATGGACTTTTAGGACAGTTTGAGAATGAGGGTTAGATGAGTGGTCATCATCAGTTAGTCACCTTGCCGTGAGGCCTTGTTTATGCGCACTTCAGCTGTGGCGCTGACAGAGTATGTTCCAGTGTAGGCATTACAGGTGTAGGAACCCTCGTCTGTCGGCTGCACGTTATTCACGATCAGACTACCATCTGATGACATCTGAACACGCCCACCATCTGGTCGCACAGGGACACCATTCCTACAGGAGGGATGAGGGATAGAGGGGTGGAGGGTGGAGGGATGGAGGAGTGGAGGGGTGGAGGGATGGGAGGGGTGGAGGGAGTGGAGGGAGGGAGGGGGTGGAGGGGTGGAGGGGATGGAGGGATGGAGGGGTGGAGGGATGGGAGGGTGGAGGAGTGGAGGAGTGGAGGGATGGAGGGATAGAGGGGTGGAGGGATGGAGGGTGGAGGGGTGGAGGAGTGGAGGGATGGAGGGATAGAGGGGGTGCAGGGATGGAGGGTGGAGGGGTGGAGGGATGGAGGGTGGAAGGATGGAGGAGGGAGGGATGGAGGAGGGAATGATGGAGGAGTGGAAGGATGGGATGAGTGGAAGGATGGATGAGTGGAGGGTGGAGGAGTGGAAGGATGGAGGAGGGAAGGATGGAGGAGTGGAAGGATGGATGAGTGGAAGGGATGGATGAGTGGAAGGATGGAGGAGTGGAAGGATGGAGGAGTGGAAGGATGGAGGAGTGGAAGGATGGAGGAGTGGAGGGTGGAGGGTGGAGGAGGGAGGGTGGAGGGAGTGGAGGGGTGGAGGGTGGGGGTGGGAGGGTGGAGGAGTGGAGGGTGGAGGGTGGGGGGGTGGAGGGTGGAGGAGTGGAGGGGTGGAGGAGTGGATGGGGTGGAGGGGTGGAGGGTGGAGGAGTGGAGGGGTGGAGGAGGAGTGGATGGGGTGGAGGGTGGAGGGAGTGGAGAGGTGGAGGAGTGGAAGGATGGAGGAGTGGAAGGGATGGAGGAGTGGAAGGATGGAGGAGTGGAGGGGGGGGAGGAGGAGGGTGGAGGGGTGGAGGGTGGAGGGAGTGGAGGGTGGTGGGAGGGAGGGGTGTAGGGTGGAGGAGTGGAGGGGTGGAGTGGAGGGGTGGGAGGAGTGGAGGGGTGGAGGAGTGGAGGGGTGGAATGATGGAGGAGTGGAAGGATGGATGAGTGGAAGGATGGATGAGTGGAGGGGGTGGAGGAGTGGAAGGATGGAGGAGTGGAAGGATGGAGGAGGGAAGGATGGAGGAGTGGAAGGATGGAGGAGTGGAAGGATGGAGGAGGAGGGTGGAGGGTGGAGGAGTGGAGGGTGGAGGGTGGAGGAGTGGAGGGGGTGGAGGGTGGGGGAGTGGAGGGGGTGGAGGAGTGGAGGGTGGAGGGTGGGGGAGGGAGGGGTGGAGGAGGGAGGGTGGAGGGTGGAGGAGTGGAGGGGTGGGAGGAGGGATGGGGTGGAGGGTGGAGGAGTGGAGAGGTGGAGGAGGGAAGGATGGAGGAGTGGAAGGATGGAGGAGTGGAAGGATGGAGGAGTGGAGGGGGTAGAGGAGTGGAGGGTGGAGGGGGTGGAGGAGTGGAGGGTGGAGGGAGGGAGGGGTGGAGGAGTGGAGGGGTGTAGGGTGGAGGGGTGGAGGAGTGGAGGGGTGTAGGGTGGAGGAGTGGAGGGGGGGAGGAGGGAGGGGTGGAGGAGAGGAGGGGGTGGAGGGGTGGAGGAGGGAGGGTGGAGGAGTGGAGGAGGGGAGGAGGAGGGGGTGGAGGGTGGAGGAGTGGAGGGGGAGGAGGAGGGAGGGTGGAGGAGTGGGAGGAGTGGAGGGTGGAGGAGTGGAGGGGGTGGAGGGGGTGGAGGGTGGAGGAGTGGAGGATTGGAGGGGTGGAGGGGTGGAGGAGGAGGGGTGGAGGGGGTGGAGGGTGGAGGGAGTGGAGGAGTGGAGGGTGGAGGAGTGGAGGGGTGGAGAGGGTGGAGGGTGGAGGAGGGAGGATTGGAGGGGTGGAGGGGTGGAGGAGTGGAGGGGTGGAGGGGTGGAGGAGTGGAGGGGTGGAGGGGTGGAGGGTGGAGGAGTGGAGGAGTGGAGGGCAGACATAAGTTAGGGAAAACTGGGAAAACACTTCTGGTCTATTTATTCCCATTCCTGAGAAGCTACAACATATTCAGCTATTAATTAAGGTTCTATGTTCTAGTTCTAGTTCTATGTTCTAGTTCTATGTTCATCATACTGTGTATTATAATATCTGCCGTGTGTATGATGACACTGCTCCAATGGAGAGCAGAACCGTTCACAGCTCCATATCTCACCTGGACCAGCCGACGCTGACGTTGTCCCCAGACACCACACAGGAGCTGGGCCGTGCCGCCCTGAGACACCTGCACATTGTTAGGGGGCATGGTGATCCTCAGGTCTCCTTGGAAATACATACCATACAACAACACAGGTGAGACAGGTCTAACACAGGTGAGACAGGTGTAACAGAGGTGAGACAGGTGTAACAGAGGTGAGACAGGTGTAACATAGGTGAGACAGAGGTGAGACAGGTGTAACACAGGTGAGACAGGTGTAACACAGGTGAGACAGGTGTAACACAGGTGAGACAGGTGTAACAGAGGTGAGACAGGTGTAACAGAGGTGAGACAGGTGTAAGAGAGGTAAGACAGGTGTAACAGAGGTGAGACAGGTGTAACAGAGGTGAGACAGGTCTAACAGAGGCGAGACAGGTCTAACAGAGGGTGAGACAGGTCTAACAGAGGTGAGACAGGTCTAACAGAGGTGAGACAGAGGTGAGACAGAGGTGAGACAGAGGTGAGACAGGTGTAACAGAGGTGAGAAAGGTCTAACAGAGGTGTAACAGAGGTGAGACAGATGAGACAGGTGTAACAGAGGTGAGACAGGTGAGACAGAGGTGAGACAGGTGAGACAGGTGTGTCCTAGTAAGTTACATTTGTAACACAGGTGTGAAAGACAGATGTGTACTAGTGAGACAGGTATGGCCAAGTCAGGTATGTGAGACAGGTGTATCTGAAGCCAATCACCTTGTACTTTGAGCGTGAGCTGTCTCTGCTCCAGTTGACTGTGGGTGGAGCCTGTACAGGTGTAGACACCTGAGTCATCTGACCTCAACTGGCCAATCACAAGGTGCCGTCCGCATGCTGTGCATGTCTACATAGCAACAACCAAATACATTTACGCACGGGCAGAAACAACCAATCACATTTACACACGGGGCAGAAACAACCAATCACAGTCACATTTATGGCATGAGAGTTGTACTTATCCAAACAGTAATAAGACAAGGCATAAGAAAACATCGCCCTCTACATTTTCCTAAAATGGGCATGTTCTCTTTAGATTCTGGCTTAGAGTAGAAAGGGAACAGATGTCTTGCTGTGGGCCACATTGGGATGTGTAGTGCAACACTGACTGACTAAAGCAACTGACTGAATGTAGTTTAACACGGACCTAAAACATAAAGTAAGCTACAAAATGGTTGACTAGAACAAGCTGAGCCACAGTTTAGAGAGTTGGCACAACTTTTAGAATGTTGAATATATTGTTTTAAATTCTAGACATTCAGTAACATAGCATTGTTTAAATATTCTCCATGTAATGTTAATGGGGGAGATAACATGGCTGTTATAGAATGTAGTAGTGTCATGTTAATGGGGAGATAACATGGCTGTTATAGAATGTTGTAGTGTCATGTTAATGAGCTCTAACATGGCTGTTATAGAATGTTGTAGTGTCATGTTAATGTGTTCTAACATGGCTGTTATAGAATGTTGTAGTGTCATGTTAATGGGGTTCTAACATGGCTGTTATAGAATGTTGTAGTGTCATGTTAATGGGGGAGATAACATGGCTGTTATAGAATGTTGTAGTGTCATGTTAATGGGGGAGATAACATGTCTGTTATAGAATGTTGTAGTGTCATGTTAATGGGGAGATAATATGGCTGTTATAGAATGTTGTAGTGTCATGTTAATGGGGGAGATAACATGGCTGTTATAGAATGTTGTAGTGTCATGTTAATGGGGAGATAACATGGCTGTTATAGAATGTTGTAGTGTCATGTTAATGCAGAGATAACATTGCTGTTATAGAATGTTGTAGTGTCATGTTAATGGGGAGATAACATGGCTGTTATAGAATGTTGTAGTGTCATGTTAATGGGGAGATAACATGGCTGTTATAGAATGTTGTAGTGTCATGTTAATGTGTTCTAACATGGCTGTTATAGAATGTTGTAGTGTCATGTTAATGGGGAGATAACATGGCTGTTATAGAATGTTGTAGTGTCATGTTAATGGGGAGATAACATGGCTGTTATAGAATGTTGTAGTGTCATGTTAATGGGGAGATAACATGGCTGTTATAGAATGTTGTAGTGTCATGTTAATGGGGAGATAACATGGCTGTTATAGAATGTTGTAGTGTCATGTTAATGGAGAGATAACATGGCTGTTATAGAATGTTGTAGAGTCATGTTAATGGGGGAGATAACATGGCTGTTATAGAATGTGTCATGTTAATGTAACATGTGTCATGTTAATGTATTCTAACATGGCTGTTATAGAATGTTGTAGTGTCATGTTAATGCAGAGATAACATTGCTGTTATAGAATGTTGTAGTGTCATGTTAACAGGGGAGATAACATGGCTGTTATAGAATGTTGTAGTGTCATGTTAACAGGGGAGATAACATTGCTGTTATAGAATGTTGTAGTGTCATGTTAACAGGGGAGATAACATGGCTGTTATAGAATGTTGTAGTGTCATGTTAACAGGGGAGATAACATGGCTGTTATAGAATGTTGTAGTGTCATGTTAATGTATTCTAACATGGCTGTTATAGAATGTTGTAGTGTCATGTTAATGCAGAGATAACATTGCTGTTATAGAATGTTGTAGTGTCATGTTAATGTGTTCTAACATGGCTGTTATAGAATGTTGTAGTGTCATGTTAATGGGGTTCTAACATGGCTGTTATAGAATGTTGTAGTGTCATGTTAATAGGGAGATAACATGGCTGTTATAGAATGTTGTAGTGTAATGTTAATGGAGAGATAACATGGCTGTTATAGAATGTTGTAGTGTCATGTTAATGGGGAGATAACATGGCTGTTATAGAATGTTGTAGTGTCATGTTAATGGGGAGATAACATGGCTGTTATAGAATGTTGTAGTGTCATGTTAATGGAGAGATAACATGGCTGTTATAGAATGTTGTAGTGTCATGTTAATGCAGAGATAACATGTGCTGTTATAGAATGTTGTAGTGTCATGTTAATGGGAGATAACATGGCTGTTATAGAATGTTGTAGTGTCATGTTAATGGGGAGATAACATGGTTATAGAATGTTGTAGTGTCTGTTATAGAATGTTGAATAGTGTCATGTTAATGGAGAGATAACATGGCTGTTATAGAATGTTGTAGAGTCATGTTAATGGGGGAGATAACATGGCTGTTATAGAATGTTGTAGTGTCATGTTAATGTATTCTAACATGGCTGTTATAGAATGTTGTAGTGTCATGTTAATGCAGAGATAACATTGCTGTTATAGAATGTTGTAGTGTCATGTTAACAGGGGAGATAACATGGCTGTTATAGAATGTTGTAGTGTCATGTTAACAGGGGAGATAACATTGCTGTTATAGAATGTTGTAGTGTCATGTTAACAGGGGAGATAACATGGCTGTTATAGAATGTTGTAGTGTCATGTTAACAGGGGAGATAACATGGCTGTTATAGAATGTTGTAGTGTCATGTTAATGTATTCTAACATGGCTGTTATAGAATGTTGTAGTGTCATGTTAATGCAGAGATAACATTGCTGTTATAGAATGTTGTAGTGTCATGTTAATGTGTTCTAACATGGCTGTTATAGAATGTTGTAGTGTCATGTTAATGGGGTTCTAACATGGCTGTTATAGAATGTTGTAGTGTCATGTTAATAGGGGAGATAACATGGCTGTTATAGAATGTTGTAGTGTAATGTTAATGGAGAGATAACATGGCTGTTATAGAATGTTGTAGTGTCATGTTAATGGGGAGATAACATGGCTGTTATAGAATGTTGTAGTGTCATGTTAATGGGGAGATAACATGGCTGTTATAGAATGTTGTAGTGTCATGTTAATGCAGAGATAACATTGCTGTTATAGAATGTTGTAGTGTCATGTTAATGGGGAGATAACATGGCTGTTATAGAATGTTGTAGTGTCATGTTAATGGGGAGATAACATGGCTGTTATAGAATGTTGTAGTGTCATGTTAATGGAGAGATAACATGGCTGTTATAGAATGTTGTAGTGTCATGTTAACAGGGGAGATAACATGGCTGTTATAGAATGTTGTAGAGTCATGTTAATGGGGGAGATAACATGGCTGTTATAGAATGTTGTAGTGTCATGTTAATGTATTCTAACATGGCTGTTATAGAATGTTGTAGTGTCATGTTAATGTATTCTAACATGGCTGTTATAGAATGTTGTAGTGTCATGTTAATGCAGAGATAACATTGCTGTTATAGAATGTTGTAGTGTCATGTTAACAGGGGAGATAACATGGCTGTTATAGAATGTTGTAGTGTCATGTTAATGTATTCTAACATGGCTGTTATAGAATGTTGTAGTGTCATGTTAATGGGGTTCTAACATGGCTGTTATAGAATGTTGTAGTGTCATGTTAATGCAGAGATAACATTGCTGTTATAGAATGTTGTAGTGTCATGTTAATGTGTTCTAACATGGCTGTTATAGAATGTTGTAGTGTCATGTTAATGAGGGAGATAACATGGCTGTTATAGAATGTTGTAGTGTCATGTTAATGGGGGAGATAACATGGCTGTTATAGAATGTTGTAGTGTCATGTTAATGGAGATAACATTGCTGTTATAGAATGTTGTAGTGTCATGTTAATGTGTTCTAACATGGCTGTTATAGAATGTTGTAGTGTCATGTTAACGGGGAGATAACATGGCTGTTATAGAATGTTGTAGTGTCATGTTAATGGGGAGATAACATGGCTGTTATAGAATGTTGTAGTGTCATGTTAATAGGGAGATAACATGGCTGTTATAGAATGTTGTAGTGTCATGTTAATGGGGAGATAACATGGCTGTTATAGAATGTTGTAGTGTCATGTTAATGGAGAGATAACATGGCTGTTATAGAATGTTGTAGTGTCATGTTAATAGGGGAGATAACATGGCTGTTATAGAATGTTGTAGTGTCATGTTAATGGGGAGATAACATGGCTGTTATAGAATGTTGTAGTGTCATGTTAATGGAGAGATAACATGGCTGTTATAGAATGTTGTAGTGTCATGTTAATAGGGGAGATAACATGGCTGTTATAGAATGTTGTAGTGTCATGTTAATGGGGGAGATAATGTCTGTTATAGAATGTTGTAGTGTCATGTTAATGGGGTTCTAACATGGCTGTTATAGAATGTTGTAGTGTCATGTTAATGGGGGAGATAATGTCTGTTATAGAATGTTGTAGTGTGATGTTAACGGGGAGATAACATGGCTGTTATAGAATGTTGTAGTGTCATGTTCATGGAGAGATAACATGGCTGTTATAGAATGTTGTAGTGTCATGTTAATGGGGAGATAACATGGCTGTTATAGAATGTTGTAGTGTCATGTTCATGGAGAGATAACATGGCTGTTATAGAATGTTGTAGTGTCATGTTAATGGGGAGATAACATGGCTGTTATAGAATGTTGTAGTGTCATGTTAATGGAGAGATAACATGGCTGTTATAGAATGTTGTAGTGTCATGTTCATGGAGAGATAACATGACTGTTATAGAATGTTGTAGTGTCATGTTAATGGGGAGATAACATGGCTGTTATAGAATGTTGTAGTGTCATGTTAATGGAGAGATAACATGGCTGTTATAGAATGTTGTAGTGTCATGTTAATGGGGAGATAACATGGCTGTTATAGAATGTTGTTGTGTCATGTTAACGGGGAGATAACATGGCTGTTATAGAATGTTGTAGTGTCATGTTCATGGGGAGATAACATGGCTGTTATAGAATGTTGTTGTGTCATGTTAACGGGGAGATAACATGGCTGTTATAGAATGTTGTAGTGTCATGTTAAAATGCATCAGATTATAGAAACCTTAAATGTCCCAGCTCTCTAAATCAAATCAAATGTATTTATATCGCACATTTCAGACATGAATGAAACGCAATGAACTTCACAGAAGAAGACAAAAAATACTGAAAGAATAACAATAAAAACTGTATGGAAAGGAAAGCTAAAAAGGTCTTAAATATCTCTGAATCCGTGGCTCTGACCCCAAACTGGGTTTTGTTACAGGACTTCACAGTTACCTGAGAGAGTTGAGTGTCTGTCCTTCTCTGGTCCACTGGAGGCTGACCGAAGAGAGCGCTGACGTTGGGATGATCTTACAGGCTAGTCTGACCGTCTGTCCTGCTTTCCCCTCCACAGACGACAAACCTGAACGGTCTATACTGAACCTGAACCATCAGAGAGGAGGGGTTGTAGGTGGGGCTATGTAGAGAGGAGGGGTTGTAGGTGGGGCTATGTAGAGAGGAGGGGTTGGTGGACGGGACTATGTAGAGAGGAGGGTTGGTGGACGGGACTATGTAGAGAGGAGGGGTTGGTGGACGGGACTATGTAGAGAGGAGGGGTTGGTGGACGGGACTATGTAGAGAGGAGGGGTTGGTGGACGGGACTATGTAGAGAGGAGGGGTTGGTGGACGGGGCAATGTAGAGAGGAGGGTTGGTGGACGGGACTATGTAGAGAGGAGGGGTTGGTGGACGGGGCAATGTAGAGAGGAGGGGTTGGTGGACGGGACTATGTAGAGAGGAGGGGTTGGTGGACGGGGCTATGTAGAGAGGAGGGGTTGTAGGTGGGGCTATGTAGAGAGGAGGAGTTGGTGGATGGGGCTATGTGGAGAGGAGGGGTTGTAGGTGGGGCTATGTAGAGAGAGGGGTTGTAGGTGGGGCTATGTGAGAGGAGGGGGTTGTAGGTGGGGCTATGTAGAGAGGAGGGGTTGTAGGTGGGGCTATGTAGAGAGGAGGGGTTGTAGGTGGGGCTATGTAGAGAGGAGGGGTTGGTGGACGGGGCTATGTAGAGAGGAGGGGTTGTAGGTAGGGCTATGTAGAGAGGAGGGGTTGGTGGACGGGCTGTGTAGAGAGGAGGGGTTGTAGGTGGGGCTATGTAGAGAGGAGGGGTTGTAGGTGGGGCTATGTAGAGAGGGAGGGGTTGTAGGTGGGGCTATGTAGAGAGGAGGGGTTGTAGGTGGGGCTATGTAGAGAGGGAGGGGTTGTAGGTGGGGCTATGTAGAGAGGAGGGGTTGGTGGACGGGGCTATGTAGAGAGGGGAGGGGTTGTAGGTAGGGCTATGTAGAGAGGAGGGGTTGTAGGTGGGGCTATGTAGAGAGGAGGGGTTGTAGGTGGGGCTATGTAGAGAGGAGGGGTTGGTGGACGGGGCTATGTAGAGAGGAGGGGTTGTAGGTAGGGCTATGTAGAGAGGAGGGGTTGTAGGTGGGGCTATGTAGAGAGGAGGGGTTGTAGGTGGGGCTATGTAGAGAGGAGGGGTTGGTGGACGGGGCTATGTAGAGAGGAGGGGTTGTAGGTGGGGCTATGTAGAGAGGAGGGGTTGTAGGTGGGGCTATGTAGAGAGGAGGGGTTGTAGGTGGGGCTATGTAGAGAGGGAGGGGTTGTAGGTGGGGCTATGTAGAGAGGAGGGGTTGTAGGTGGGGCTATGTAGAGAGGAGGGGTTGGTGGACGGGGCTATGTAGAGAGGAGGGGTTGTAGGTGGGGCTATGTAGAGAGGAGGGGTTGTAGGTGGGGCTATGTAGAGAGGAGGGGTTGTAGGTGGGGCTATGTAGAGAGGAGGGGTTGTAGGTGGGGCTATGTAGAGAGGAGGGGTTGTAGGTGGGGCTATGTAGAGAGGAGGGGTTGGTGGATGGGGCTATGTAGAGAGGAGGAGTTGTAGGTGGGGCGATGTAGAGAGGAGGGGTTGGTGGACAGGGCTATGTAGAGAGGAGGGGTTGGTGGACAGGGCTATGTAGAGAGGAGTTGGTGGACGGGACTATGTAGAGAGGAGGGGTTGTAGGTGGGGGCTATGTAGAGAGGAGGGGTTGTAGGTGGGCTATGTAGAGAGGAGGGGTTGTAGGTGGGGCTATGTAGAGAGGGGAGGGGTTGTAGGTGGGGCTATGTAGAGAGGGAGGGGTTGTAGGTGGGGCTATGTAGAGAGGAGGAGTTGTAGGTGGGGCTATGTAGAGAGGAGGGGTTGTAGGTGGGGCTATGTAGAGAGGGAGGAGTTGTAGGTGGGGCTATGTAGAGAGGAGGGGTTGTAGGTGGGGCTATGTAGAGAGGAGGAGTTGTAGGTGGGGCTATGTAGAGAGGAGGGGTGGTGGATGGGACTATGTAGAGAGGAGGGGTTGGTGGACGGGGCTATGTGGAGAGGAGGGGTTGGTGGACGGGACTATGTAGAGAGGAGGGGTGGTGGATGGGGCTATGTAGAGAGGAGGGGTTGTAGGTGGGACTATGTAGAGAGGAGGGGTTGGTGGATGGGACTATGTAGAGAGGAGGGTTGTGGATGGGACTATGTAGAGAGGAGGGGTTGTAGGTGGGACTATGTAGAGAGGAGGGGTTGGTGGATGGGACTATGTAGAGAGGAGGGGTGGTGGATGGGGCTATGTAGAGAGGAGGGGTTGTAGGTGGGACTATGTAGAGAGGAGGGGTTGGTGGATGGGACTATGTAGAGAGGAGGGGTTGTGGATGGGACTATGTAGAGAGGAGGGGTTGTAGGTGGGACTATGTAGAGAGGAGGGGTTGGTGGATGGGACTATGTAGAGAGGAGGGGTTGTGGATGGGACTATGTAGAGAGGAGGGGTTGTAGGTGGGACTATGTAGAGAGGAGGGGTTGATGGATGGGACTATGTAGAGAGGAGGGGTTGGTGGATGGGACTATGTAGAGAGGAGGGGTTGGTGGATGGGACTATGTAGAGAGGAGGGTTGGTGGATGGGGCTATGTAGAGAGGAGGGGTTGTTAGATGGGGCTATGTATAGAGGAGGGGTGGTGGATGGGACTATGTAGAGAGGAGGGGTTGGTGGATGGGACTATGTAGAGAGGAGGGGTGGTGGATGGGACTATGTAGAGAGGAGGGGTGGTGGATGGGACTATGTAGAGAGGAGGGGTGGTGGATGGGACTATGTAGAGAGGAGGAGTGGTGGATGGGACTATGTAGAGAGGAGGGGTTGGTGGATGGGACTATGTAGAGAGGAGGGGTTGGTGGATGGGACTATGTAGAGAGGAGGGGTGGTGGATGGGACTATGTAGAGAGGAGGGGCTGGTGGATGGGACTATGTAGAGAGGAGGGGTTGGTGGATGGGACTATGTAGAGAGGAGGGGGTTGGTGGATGGGACTATGTAGAGAGGAGGGGTGGTGGATGGGACTATGTAGAGAGGAGGGGTGGTGGATGGGACTATGTAGAGAGGAGGGGTTGGTGGATGAGACTATGTAGAGAGGAGGGGGTTGGTGGATGGGACTATGTAGAGAGGAGGGGTGGTGGATGGGACTATGTAGAGAGGAGGGGTGGTGGATGGGACTATGTAGAGAGGAGGGGTTGGTGGATGGGAAAATGTAGAGAGGAGGGGTTGGTGGATGGGACTATGTAGAGAGGAGGGGTGGTGGATGGGACTATGTAGAGAGGAGGGGTGGGTGGATGGGACTATGTAGAGAGGAGGGGTGGTGGATGGGACTATGTAGAGAGGAGGGGTTGGTGGATGGGACTATGTAGAGAGGAGGGGTGGTGGATGGGACTATGTAGAGAGGAGGGGTGGTGGATGGGACTATGTAGAGGAGGGGTTGGTGGATGGGAAAATGTAGAGAGGAGGGGTTGGTGGATGGGACTATGTAGAGAGGAGGGGTGGTGGATGGGACTATGTAGAGAGGAGGGGTTGTTGGATGGGACTATGTAGAGAGGAGGGTTGGTGGATGGGACTATGTAGAGAGGAGGGGTTGTAGATGGGGCTATGTAGAGAGGAGGGGGTTGGTGGATGGGACTATGTAGAGAGGAGGGGTGGTGGATGGGACTATGTAGAGAGGAGGGTTGTTGGATGGGACTATGTAGAGAGGAGGGGTTGTAGATGGGGCTATGTAGAGAGGAGGGGTTGGTGGATGGGACTATGTAGAGAGGAGGGGTTGGTGGATGGGACTATGTAGAGAGGAGGGGGTTGGTGGATGGGACTATGTAGAGAGGAGGGGTGGTGGATGGGACTATGTAGAGAGGAGGGGTTGGTGGATGGGACTATGTAGAGAGGAGGGGTTGGTGGATGGGACTATGTAGAGAGGAGGGTTGGTGGATGGGACTATGTAGAGAGGAGGGGTTGTAGATGGGGCTATGTAGAGAGGAGGGGTTGGTGGATGGGACTATGTAGAGAGGAGGGGTGGTGGATGGGACTATGTAGAGAGGAGGGGTTGTTGGATGGGACTATGTAGAGAGGAGGGGTTGTAGATGGGGCTATGTAGAGAGGAGGGGTTGGTGGATGGGACTATGTAGAGAGGAGGGGTTGGTGGATGGGACTATGTAGAGAGGAGGGGTTGGTGGATGGGACTATGTAGAGAGGAGGGGTGGTGGATGGGACTATGTAGAGAGGAGGGGTTGGTGGATGGGACTATGTAGAGAGGAGGGGTGGTGGATGGGACTATGTAGAGAGGAGGGGTGGTGGATGGGACTATGTAGAGATGAGGGTTTGGTGGATGGGACTATGTAGAGAGGGCTGTGTGTGTGACTCCTACTTGGGTGAGGGCTGTGTGTGTGACTCCTACTTGGGTGAGGGCTGTGTGTGTGTGACTCCAACTTGGGTGAGGGCTGTGTGTGTGCCTCCTACTTGGGTGAGGGCTGTGTGTGTGCCTCCTACTTGGGTGAGGGCTGTGTGTGTGCCTCCTACTTGGGTGAGGGCTGTATGTGTGCCTCCTACTTGGGTGAGGGCTGTGTGTGTGATTCCTACTTGGGTGAGGGCTGTGTGTGTGATTCCTACTTGGGTGAGGGCTGTGAGTGTGACTCCTACTTGGGTGATGGCTGTGTGTGTGACTTCTACTTGGGTGAGGGCTGTGTGTGTGACTCCTACTTGGGTGAGGGCTGTTTGTGTGATTCCTACTTGGGTGATGGCTGTGTGTGTGCCTCCTACTTGGGTGAGGGCTGTGTGTGTGTGACTCCTACTTGGGTGAGGGCTGGCGATGAGGTACTGACGGCAGTATAACTTCTGTTTCTCCTGTCCTGTCTGCTCCATCTTGGGGGAGGCTTCCTGTCGTGTCCTGCACCGCCTGGGATCCTCTGGTGTTCTCTGTCAAACACACAGTGATTTGGCTCAAGGTTCCTCACAAGATAAAACAAACACACAGTGATTTGGCTCAAGGTTCCTCACAAGGTAAAACAAACACACAGTGATTTGGCTCAAGGTTCCTCACAAGATAAAACAAACACACAGTGATTTGGCTCAAGGTTCCTCACAAGATAAAACAAACACACGGTGATTTGGCTCAAGGTTCATCACAAGATAAAACAAACACACAGTGATTTGGCTCAAGGTTCCCCACAAGGTAAAACAAACACACAGTGATTTGGCTCAAGGTTCCCCACAAGATAAAACAAACACAGAGACAGACGTGTCTCTACATACCTGAGACAGACAGGTACACGTAGCGATGATCTCTCTCACGGTCACGCGTTGCCACACAGAGCAACCAACCAGAGTCAGCCTTAGTTAGAGGACCAACTAACAGGGAACCATTAGGCTGCGGATGATGCCTGGGGGGAAGAATTTGACAGTTGCACACACTTAAAATATCCAGCACATTAGTGTATATAGAATACGCCCAGAACACAGAAAATATTATTTAAGCAATAATGCCCGAGAGGGTATGGTATATGGCTAACGCTAACGGCTGTTCATTCTCACAACGCAATGCGCAGGGCCATGGAAACAGCCCTTAGCCGTGTTATATTGGCCATATACCACAACTCCCTGAGGTGCCTTGCTGCTGTTATAAACTGGTTACCAACGCAGTTAGAGCAGTACAAATACTGCTATGGCTTTCAGCCAATCAGCATTCAGGTCTCGAACCACCCAGTTTATAATACAGTAAACTGAACAACAGTATAAAACGCAACACGCAACATTTTTCAAAGATTTTACTGAGTTACAGTTCATATCAGGAAATCAGTCAATTTAAATAAATGCATTAGTTTCACGCCCTGATCTGTTTCACCTGTCCTTGTGATTGTCTCCACCCCCTCCAGGTGTGGCTTATCACCCCCAGTGTATTTATCCCTGTGTTTCCTGTCTCTCTGTACCAGTGTGTTTATCCCTGTGTTTCCTGTCTCTCTGTACCAGTGTATTTATCCCTGTCTCTCTGTCCCAGTGTATTTATCCCTGTGTTTCCTGTCTCTCTGTCCCAGTGTATTTATCCCTGTGTTTCCTGTCTCTCTGTACCAGTGTATTTATCCCTGTGTTTCCTGTCTCTCTGTGCCAGTGTATTTATCCCTGTGTTTCCTGTCTCTCTGTACCAGTGTATTTATCCCTGTGTTTCCTGTCTCTCTGTACCAGTGTATTTATCCCTGTGTTTCCTGTCTCTCTGTACCAGTGTATTTATCCCTGTGTTTCCTGTCTCTCTGTACCAGTGTATTTATCCCTGTGTTTCCTGTCTCTCTTTACCAGTGTATTTATCCCTGTGTTTCCTGTCTCTCTGTACCAGTGTATTTATCCCTGTGTTTCCTGTCTCTCTGTACCAGTGTATTTATCCCTGTGTTTCCTGTCTCTCTGTACCAGTGTATTTATCCCTGTGTTTCCTGTCTCTCTGTACCAGTGTATTTATCCCTGTGTTTCCTGTCTCTCTGTACCAGTGTATTTATCCCTGTGTTTCCTGTCTCTCTGTACCAGTGTATTTATCCCTGTGTTTCCTGTCTCTCTGTACCAGTGTATTTATCCCTGTGTTTCCTGTCTCTCTGTACCAGTGTATTTATCCCTGTGTTTCCTGTCTCTCTGTACCAGTGTATTTATCCCTGTGTTTCCTGTCTCTCTGTACCAGTGTATTTATCCCTGTGTTTCCTGTCTCTCTGTACCAGTGTATTTATCCCTGTGTTTCCTGTCTCTCTGTACCAGTGTATTTATCCCTGTGTTTCCTCTCTCTCTCTGTACCAGTGTATTTATCCCTGTGTTTCCTCTCTCTCTCTGTACCAGTGTATTTATCCCTGTGTTTCCTGTCTCTCTGTGCCAGTTTGTCTTGTTTGCCAAGTCAACCAGTGTTTTTCCTTGCTCCTATTCATCCCAGTCTATGTTTGTTTCTAGTCCTCCTGGTTTCGACCTTTGCCTGTCCTGACACCGAACCCGTCTACCTGACCACTCTGCCTGTCCTGACACCGAACCCGTCTACCTGACCACTCTGCCTGTCCTGACTCCGAACCCAACCAGCTGTTCTGACAACCAGCCTGCCTGACCACTCTGCCTGTTCTGACAACCAGCCTGCCTCACCATTCTGCCTGTTCTGACAACCAGCCTGCCTGACCACTCTGCCTGTTCTAACAACCAAGACAGCCTGACCACTCTGCCTGTTCTGACAACCAGCCTGCCTGACCACTCTGCCTGTTCTGACCCACTCTGCCACTGCCTTCTAACAACCAAGACAGCCTGACCACTCTGCCTGTTCTGACAACCAGCCTGCCTGACCACTCTGCCTGTTCTGACAACCAGCCTGCCTGACCACTCTGCCTGTTCTAACAACCAAGACAGCCTGACCACTCTGCCTGTTCTGACAACCAGCCTGCCTGACCACTCTGCCTGTTCTGACAACCAGCCAGCCTGACCACTCTGCCTGTTCTGACAACCAGCCTGCCTGACCAACTCTCGCCTGTCTCCGACCTGCCTTTCCCTCCTCCCTTTATTATGACAAATATCGGCGCTCAACCATCTGCCTCCTGTGTCTGCATTTGGGTCTCGCCTTGTGCCCTTCTAACTAGGCCCTAATCTATGAATACAGATAACAGTTGACACCTGAGGTTTACATACACTTAGGTTGGAGTCATTAAAACTAGTTTACATACACTTAGGTTGGAGTCATTACAACTAGTTTACATACACTTAGGTTGGAGTCATTAAAACTAGTTTACATCCACTTAGGTTGGAGTCATTACAACTAGTTTACATACACTTAGGTTGGAGTCATTAAAACTAGTTTACATACACTTAGGTTGGAGTCATTAAAACTAGTTTACATACACTTAGGTTGGAGTCATTACAACTAGTTTACATACACTTAGGTTGAAGTCATTAAAACTAGTTTACATACACTTAGGTTGGAGTCATTAAAACTAGTTTACATACACTTAGGTTGGAGTCATTACAACTAGTTTACATACACTTAGGTTGGAGTCATTAAAACTAGTTTACATACACTTAGGTTGAAGTCATTAAAACTAGTTTACATACACTTAGGTTGGAGTCATTAAAACTAGTTTACATACACTTAGGTTAAGTCATTAAAACTAGTTTACATACACTTAGGTTGGAGTCATTAAAACTAGTTTACATACACTTAGGTTGGAGTCATTAAAACTAGTTTACATGCACTTA